>NW_028318331.1:900000-1197757 GCF_062004578.1 Staurois parvus
CAAATTACATTAGTATAAGTAAGCATTTTTACTAAATTAAACTGATTCATTCAGTAGTTTTTGTTCTGAACAGCTGTGATTAGCCATAGTGAATAACATGCTACAGATGGACTGTGATTGACCCAGTCTGTACATGTGATCACTGTGACCAATCACAGCTCACAGTTGTAATCAGCAAATGGCATGAAAGGAAGCCAGTCATTGTTTACAACTGTCATGTGATCTGCTGTTATTCGTCACAGCTATCATGTGACACTGGCAGCGGGCTGGTGTAGTGATCTGTCATCGACCACGTCCCTGCATGCTGCAGCACTAAATGTTCTCTTAGTCGTTCTGCAAAATTTCACAAGTACCTGTTGATCCTGCCACTAAAGTCCACCTAATGCATGGGGTGCAATAATGCTATACTGCTCCTAAATTCAGAGCATAGTTGCTGCTCCCATGCAAAGCTGTCTCTGTTTTCACTATAGTTGGGAAGAAAAAATGTGGCTTTTGGCTTTGTCAGTGCTAATTTTCTAGCCTGTAGCTTGTTCATCAGCCACTTTCCACACCTAGTCCCAGCCAATGCTTTCTGGATTGGCAACAGTTCTTCTGTCAAAGAAACCCTCCCACTGTGAGCTGCAATGTTTGGGCAGGGCATGTAAAAACAAATGGAGGATTTGGTTCAGTCAAGGAAGGCTGGTTTTTTTTTTGTTTTTTTTTACTTTTATGAGGCTTGCACATCACATAACTTGATATGCTACTTGTTTAGATCAATACAAGAGACCTTTGCTGTACTTTAACATTATTGACATGTGTAAGGCCATCCTAACTGTGTTTTCCCATTCTTTAACAAACTTGCCCGCGACCCGTAGCAGATGTTCTGCTACAGGGTGGCTGGGCTGTGCAAAATCACATAAATATACGTGACTTCGCATTTCTGCGTGGGAGGGGTGGCCTGCCTGCGCTTCTGTTGGCTCCTGAGGATGTCAATCACGGGGTTCCAGCTGGCGATTCCTGGCTGGGACTTGGTGATCGTCGGCGAAGCTGAGAGCAGAGAGATCTGTGTTTAACAACACAGGTCTCTCTCCTGTCAGCATGGATATGCTGCTTTCTATTTCTTTTTTAGCAAAGACATGTAGCGAAAAACATTTTGGCCTAATTTATGAAGACTTTTTTTTTTTATTGGATATGTTTTATAGCAAAATGTAAAAAAAATATATTTTTTTTTTTCAAGATTGTCGGTCTTTTTTTGTTTATATTGCAAAAAATAAACACAGAGGTGATGAAATATCACCGAAAGAATGCTCTATTTGTGGGAAAAAAGTTACATAAATTTAATTTATGTACAATGTTGCAATTGTCAGGCAAAGTAACGCAGTGCCGTATCGCAAAAAATGTCCTGGTCAGAAAGGGGGGTAAATCTTCCGGAGGGCAAGTAGGTAAATATTAACAGCAATTAAAAGTATAGGTTCCAGTGCAAAGTAAACAAAGTGTCCCATTTTCCAATATGCTGTGTACACAGTTTCACAATACTGTTGAGCGTATTAAATGCAATCTGTTGGTCCTTTGTTGGCTAATTATTTTTTGGCCTCAAGCACACTGGACATTTTTAAAGCTGCTGTTAGGGGCATCTGGTGTTTTTTTTCTGCCTCTAAATGCCCCTATAATTGCTATGAGAATTTATGGAAAAAGTCACTTACGAGTGACGGTCCATGCAATCGCCAAGGGTCGGATACGACTGAATGGATAGATAGAGAGCAATGCCCCTATGTGTCCATGCACACATAGGCATTAAAAGGCAGGGGTGTTTAGAGGCAGGGAAAAAAACCTACTGGAGCAGCAGCATTTTGGCACCAAAAGTGCTTCATGCACCTAAACGCATGTGAGCGCACTTTAATGCTAAACGTATTTAGTGCCTGAATGATAATTCATTTCAGTGGCTGGAATAAATTATTATTTTGTCCAATTAAATGATTTAACATCCAAGTGCTTGAAGCCCCTAAACGTGTTTACATGCCAAAAAGTTGCTGCTAGGACATCTAGATGGCCAAATGTCCAGTGTGCATGTGGCCTTAAGCTTGAGGTAGACATGGACATGCCAGCAGTTGAACAGCATGCTGTAATTGGCAAGATATTGTCTATAAACAACTTCAGACCTCATATGTAGACCTGCTTGGCAGGTTATGAGTGTAGCTCACTGTTACATGGCTAATAGCAAATCAAAAAAAGGTCACAGCATTAGCAGCAATTCACTTATGATCAGATTCAAATTATTATTATTTTTTTTTTGCCACATCATCCAAGCTATAGCCATATACACCTTCCTTTGGTCTAGCATTAGCCTAACAAAAAGGTGGTGATAATTTACATGAAGGTGATGTTCACATTTGTTCTGGATGCTAAGCTACACCATTGTTGTTTGCATTGTTCTTCATGACTTCATGCACAGCTTCTATATTGGGGTTTTCATCTCTATTACTTGTCTTGTTCAAACATACATGTCAGATCCACCCACACATCCCAAGGACATATATGAATGAATGTTACTGTAAACAGACTATACTGCATGCAGCCACTGCAATAATCTGTTACTGTCACTCCCAAGGCAATAAAAGAGCACTGAGGTTTCTGAAGTGGGTCATTAGGATATGATAACAGTGTGGTGTCCTTTCTACTGAATTTACAAAAGCAAAACATTACTTCCCCTTTAGTAAACCTTAATAAATTAGCTCAATTTATCAGAAAAGGGGTGCAAAAAGCAACACAGTGGTAAACAGCACGTCATTTGTGCTAGCTGTCACAATTAAAGTGTTACTAAACCCAGGACCCTGCATTCACTATATCTGGTCTCCCACAGTACACACAACATGGAAGTGCAATTATTTTAGTATATATCCATCCTGCGGGGATCGTCGGCTTGCTTTGCAACTTACCTTTTTCTGCAGCGGGTCTGGTGTCACCCCATGTGGTCGGTGTCACCCGGTGCGGACCGCACCCCCCCCCACACCTGCCTTGGGACGCCACTGACTTCTATCAGTGTCCAGGTGAGCACTGCTTAAAGCTTGTAGGAGGAGTTTTCATTCTGCTCTGTCTGTCCAATGAGGCTGCATGACCCCTGACCCTTTGTCTGGACAGTGCTGATTGGCCCTGTGCTGATCACATGCACTTCCTGTGAACTGAGTTGGAAGCGTGAAATAACTTGATCTTCTGTAAACTACTAAAGCTGGCCATACACTAGTAGACTTTTGTTCTAAAATTCTTGTTTTAAGAAAGTTTGTTTAATTTCATAACTACTAGTGGGGTCAAATCAACGTTAATTTTTGACCATGTTCTCAAAATTCGAAGGAACAGGATGGAAATGTTTTCTCAAACAAAACACATTTCTAACAGTGAATCTGGTATTTGTTAGGGAAAAGTCCAGTAACTCCAAAACCGGACCGTAAAAGCAAACATTTTGGCTGGCCATACATGGCCATTTTGGAGGCCATGGTTCAGACTTTTTTGGCTGAACAAAAAAACTGAACTGATTCCCCCATCCACATATTCCAATCTTTTATGGTGATTGTATTATACAATCACTATTGTATTCTGACAGCAGAGATCAACACTCTAGATACACAGATCAACACTTCAGCCGTTTATTGAGCATCTTTTGTCTGACAGGGTGGACGAACAGAAGTCAATCAGTAGACTGCAGTGGCCACAAATGGATCAAAATTCATCGCTTAAGAACCTGCAGAAGTGCGATCTATCTATGGCCACCTTTACAAGAACATTTGTCTACTCATCAAATGTACTTATGAGGATTTTCGCGTGAACCTTCATTCAAAAATCTACTATGGCCAGCTTAACTCCATCATTCCATTTTAAAATAGATGAACAAAAGCTGTCATACTTGAAATCCAGCCTGGGTGGGAACTATGGATCATGGGATGAGTAGTTTACCGAAGGAAGATAACATTGTTTTCTGCTTTCAGTTCAGCTCACTGAAAGCAAAAAGGACACTGTATTTCTGCAAAATAAACATGTATTTTATATACTTGCTGAAAATGTTCTGAGACTGAACAAAAAAAATACCACCACATCTATGGACTGGGAAGCTGCAATATATAAAATGTTTGTCCCAGTATTTAGTTATTTAAAAGTCAAACTTGTAACCTTCCCCATATTCTGGAGCCTCCCTATTAGTCTATTAATATTTATTTATTTCAGGTACTTATATAGTACTGTCAATTTACGCACCGCTTTACATATATATTGTACATTCACATCAGTCCCTAACCCTGAAAGGGTGTACAATCTAAGGTTCCGAACTTAAATTCATACATACACATACTAGGGCCAATTTAGACAGGAGCCAATTAACCTACCCGTCTGTGGAGTGTGGGAGGAAGCTGAAGTACCTGGAGGAAGCCCACGTAGGCCAGGTAGGTGATGCCGTGGTTGGGAATCAAGCCAACTACCCTAGTACTGCCAGGTTGAAGTGCTAACCATTTAGCCACTGTGCTGCCCATATAAAGCACCAATAGAGATGCTGAGGAAGTAAAAGGCAGGAGCTATACATGGCTTTTCCAGATTCTCCCTGAAACGTTTATATTGCATTGTATGATTGGCAGACAATGGCACAATTTGAGACGCTAGACAGAATTGTATGATTCTGTGTAGATTGAAAAATCTGCATGTGTTAATAAAATAATATGGGAAAAAAAAGGCAGATTTGCCTGTTTTCAATCGGAGTCATCACTAGTGGGTGTCACAAAAAGAAAAAAGGCATACAGGAGACACTCAGAGATGGACCCATAGAAATCTATCAACTATAAAGGCACAGCCAAGGAAAGAAGGATGTGAAGATTGCGGAAGGAGGAATCTTTGCGATTCTGGTAAGGGTGGGAGGGTGAGTTACTTTGTGAAGGCATAACTATTACTTGAAACAAGATTGTTACACCCACTTCATTTCCAGAAAATGTTTCAGTTTTCAGTGCTGTGATAGTTTGACTGCAAGGTTCAGGAACACTGGAACAGCTGTAACACTGTAATCCCCACGTGTGGCTCACTACCTGGGCTCTCAGCAGACAGCAGCACCACTAACAGCAGCCTTTTGGCTCATCTTCCAAAAGACAAGTTACAGCACAGCTCACCTCTGCAACAGCGCATGCACCAGGCACCACCGTTTTTTTCCCAGGCTGCTTTGCTGAGTGCTCTGCTTGGATTCCCAGCAGTCTCCTACCGGGAGCTCACTACACACTTTCTGGGCACCCCCCACTCTCCTAGCATGAGTTCTGGCTCAACCATAACCCTGCTGTATACTTGCTCCCAAGATTCTCTGCTTGGTTGACAGGCTTAATCCCCCTGGCTGAGCAGTGGCCAATTACAGTCCTTCTGCCCCATCAACTTATAGGGCTCCATTGCCCCCATTGCTAGGAGCAGGTGCTGTGGCCTGGCTATGACAGCCAGGTGACAACTCATGAGCTAAATGGAAGTGCCTGAAGCCTGAACCAGGACCTTCATGGCAGAATAACCAGGTAATATTTTAACTGATGCCGCAGATTTAAAGCTGTAGAAATAGTTGATGACATCATGATATTCACAGCTTTATTAGAGAAATGACCACAACAATAGTCCCTGGCTAAAAACCGCTCACACTCATGCGTTTCAGCTGATTGGGCTTAATAATAGGGATCATACAGAGATAATATTATTGAAAGCATTAGTAGAATAAAGCTGTGAACATCAGCACTGTCTGGCTGCTACTTATTTCTACAATGTGCTCAAAACACAGATGGCTCCTTCCTAGCCTGGCACCAGGAGAAAGCTTGGGTCGGAGGACTGTTTACCTCTTCTAACTGCAGATTTAAAATATTTAAAGCACATTTTTGAAATGACATTAACATATTAAAGCTTATGATTGATGTAAGTAACTTTTGATCTACTTTAAGCCTTACTATATGAATGCTACTGAAGTCCTTTTGGCATAGTTGGGGTTAAGATTTGATTCAGTGTTGTGCCCAGACATTACATGTTGCTGTCTGCCATCACATTTCCTGACATCTCCAAAACCTAAATAGCAGGAAACCAGTCCTCTGAAAACAATGGCTGCCCCCCTCCGGAGCCTCAGACTTTCTGATTAGTCAGAGATATGTGGGATAACAGGAGTGTTGTTATTGTTACTTCATTCAGTTGCTGGGGTAATCTTATATGCACCATGTTCACATGTCACACCTGCAATATGTGTATGAAGAAATCATTGTTATGTCAGGATGTCACAGAAATATGATAAGCCAGAGATTTATCAGGTGAGAAAGAAAATACCAACAATACAGAATAATGACTGATCTTCTACACCGAAAAAAACTGTCATTTATTGCTTACCTGCCTGTGTATTGGCAGGTAAGCAATAAATGATAGTTTTTTCGGTGCAGAAGATCAGTCATTATTCTGTATTGTTGGTATTTCACTTCTGAATGACAGGGCGAATGTAAGCGGGTTCCAAATTAGCTAATTAGGTGCTACCCCAGACAGGAGAGTTAGGGCTAATGTTTTCCTGGGTCTTTGGCTTGGCGGGTTTCCTTGGGTCCAACCCACTGGTCCTGTGATATATAAGAGGGATAGTGGTCCGGAGCGAGGAGATGTTGAGCAGGACCTAACCTTTGAACCCAGAACCCGGATGGTAAGGAGTGGAAGCCTAAAGCTAACTTGTGGGAGCCTCTCACGATGTAGGAGGACGTCTGGACCAGGGGTTCATCCCAAAGACACCAGCTACTGGGGAATGCCACTGATGGACCTTTAGCAAATGGACTCTACTTTTGCAGGTATACCAAGGCAGCACATAGCCTGAGTTAGGATTGGGGATTAGGGCTATTAAAAAAGGACTGTTCTTGTCTACTGAACTCTAATGTTTCGACACCTTGATATAAGTAAAGTGTTGAACTTTAACTTCTGCAAGTAAATGGCACCACTCTACACTAAGTCTACAGCTGTGGGTCACTACACATTCAGATATGAAGAGTTAGCGCTAATTGGGACATCGCAGTGCAGTGCTACATGCGGTTGCCATTGGCAATGGAAGTCTATGGTCTGTTTAAGGCAGCCTGTCTGTAGCATGTACCCATTATAGGTGGAACAGCCTCTAACCTCGAGAGAGATGTTTTCGGCACTCCTTCTGCCGCAGTCTGTTTCCCACAGCAATGGGAGCAGACTTGCACCGCAGAGGTCCCCTTTCTGTACAGAGGTACGCAAGCTCAAGGGCCATGACAAGTGCATGTGTGGAGCCTGCACTGGGTGCACAGTGGGAACCACTCTGCTTGTGGGTACAGTAGTGGAAAACACTGGACAGAAGGTTGTGGACAAGATCTAGCATGCCCTTCCTAATTGCAAGTTATAGTGGAAGGTGCACATGTGCATGGGGACCCAAGAGTTAACTGGAGGACAGTTATGGTGCAAGTGTACATGGTGTACAATCAACTCCAATGGTAGAGGCCCACCTTAAGGTTGAGTGTTCCCCCATGGTGGCCTCAGCCTTGTCCCAGGGCATTGATGAAAAAGGCACAAGCATAAAGGTACTCCATATGCGTGAAGAAAAGTGATCCTGTTACAGGTGCCCAGTGTACAGTAGCCCAGAAAAACCTACCTTAGGAGTAATCTTCTCATGTGACCCAGACTTCACACCCAGTGAGTTAATGGGAAAACATGGAGGAAAGGTCCATCGTCATTCACCTACCAACCTTACATGTACAAGATCTGTGCTGTTAAACCTGTGCAGGTAAACTGTACTGAGAGGAACACATTGCTGCCCATTCCTAGTTCCCAGACTCTGCTATCCAAACCGAGAAAGTAGTTATAGAGTTATAGTCAAGTTAACTGGAGTATGTTAGGTTTGGCCATCTAAGTGCCAATGGCACCTTTACATGAAAGGGCTAAATGATGCTCAGTTGGTGTGCCAAAAAACATTTTCCAAAACACTATGCCACGATCAGAGTGAGCCACTGACATGGGACAAGATGGATTCATGATGTGAATGTTACTTTCTAAGACCTGCACGTTGGAACAGAATATTGAGTTTGATCAAACCAAGCAACTTATTTCCTGTTTGTAGACATCCATATTTATGACCCTATGCTCACTTCTGTTCTCCATTTTTAGCTTACAGCAGTGGAATCCAGTCTACTTTTCTGCTATAGCTTATTATCTTCATTCAAAATACTATACATTCAAAGATATAAAGTGGTTAAGGCAGCTACGGCATGGATGCTCTGCCAGCTTGAGCAATCCCCAACCATGTACGTGAATGGGTTAAATTACGTTAATGGGTGGTTAGAACGTAGCAGGTGCAGGCACTAGCTACTTACATAGCAACCATTGACAGCAGGAAGCTGTCATAGACATCCATGCCGAATGGCCAAAATTTTCCAATTAACATCCAAACAGCGAATGTTTTGTCTGAACTTAAGTTCAGAACAAACACTCAGGTCATCCCAACTTGAGCACGCTTCTTATCAGTTTAGCTGTACTCTCTTCAGTTCCTGTCCTTTTTGTGAACTGGTGCCCAAAACTGAACTGCATATTTCAGATGAGGTATTACTAATGATTTGTACACTGGGCAAGATTATGTCTGGCTCTCTGGAGTCTATACCTCTTTTAATGCATGAAAACATTTTGCTTTCTTTGGAAACTGCAGGTTTAGCATCTGCAGGGACACCCAGATCCTTTTCAGTTATTGACTCCCCCAGTTGAACTCCCAGTAGGCTATATGATGCATGCATGTTTTTAGCACCCAAGCGCAAAAATGTATTGTTAACAAAATTAAACCTCACTTTGCACCTAGTTGCCCAATCAAACAGTGACTCTTCAGGACATTCAGTTCTGTTTGTGACATAGGGACATCCTGTATGGTCTTTATTCCACAACATATCTACTCCATGTCATATCCAAACACAGATATTGTATTTTTACCATCAGTGCTCTCTGAACATGGTATTCAAGCCACTTTTTAATCCATTTACAGACTAAATCTTTTAAGCCTATATACCTTAATTTACACTTTAGCAACCTGTGGGGAACAAATGCTTTTTGCAAAGTACAAGTTTACTATATCTACTGCCACTCCTTTGTGTAATTTTTTTCTTACTGCCTCATAAAAAGAAAATTGTTTTGTTTGACAACTTTAGTCTTTCATGAATCTGACTATTGCTTACACCCTGTTCCAAATTATTCTGAAAATGATATTTTTCTAATTTACCTAAATAATTGATGTATATAACAGTCAGCATAATTCTCATGTTATCAACTATTAAGAGTACAATTCAAATTTTATTGAACAAACCTCCTAATGATAACTATTTTTTTTTAAACATAAAACTTACAATGCACTGTTCCAAATTATTACACACAGTAAGTTTCAAAACACTTTCTAGGTTGTAAAGAACTAAAAATTGTCATTTGTTGTGTTTGCAGCATATTTACTGAAATCAAAAGCTATTTCAATCAAACTTTTAACAACATTTTAACTTTTTAAACATTTTAACAGGTCACGTTACATTTTAACATAGGACCCCTTATTTGATAGCAACTTCACAAGTCTTGCATCCATTGAACTTGTGAGTTTTTGGACAGTTTCTGCTTGAATTTGTTTGCAAGATGTCAGAATAGCCTCCCAGAGCTGCTGTTTGGATGTAAACTGCCTCCCACCCTCATAGATCTTTTGCTTGAGGATGCTCCAAAGGTTCTCAATAGGATTGAGGTCAGCAGAGGATGGAGGCCACACCATGACTTTCTCTCCTTTTATCCCCATAGCAGCCATTGATGCAGAGGTATTCTTTGCAGCATGAGATGGTGCATTGTCATGCATGAAGATGATTTTATTACGGAAAGCATAGTTCTTCCTTCTGTACCAGGGAAGAAAGTGGTTAGTCATAAACTCCACATACTTTGCAGAGGTCATCTTTAAACCTTCGGGGACCCTAAAGGGGCCGACCAGCTCTGTTCCCATGATTTCAGCCCAAAACATGACTCCACCACCGCCTTGCTGACGTCGCAGCCTTGTTGGAACAGGGTGGCCGTCCACCAACCATCCACTACTCCATCCATCTGGACAATCCAAGGTTGCATGGCACTCATCAGTGAACAGGACTGTTTGAAAATTAGTCTTCATGTATTTTTCTGCCCAATGCAGTCGTTTCTGCTTGTGAGCATTGGTTAGTGGTGGCCGAATAGAAGGTTTATGCACAGTTGCAAGACTCTGAAGGACTCTACACCTTGATGTCCGTGGGACTCCAGAGGCACCAGCAGCTTCAAATATCTGTTTGCTGCTATGTAATGGTATTTTAGCAGCTGCTGTCTTGATCCGATGCATGGATCTGGCAGAAATCTTCCTCAATGGGCCTTTATCTGCACAAACCCGTCTGTGCTCTGAATCAGCCACAAATCTCTTAATAGTGCGATGATCACGCTTATGTTTTCGTAAAATATCTAATGTTTTCATACCTCGTCCAAGGCATTGAACTATTTCACTCTTTTCAGCAGCAGAGAGATCCTTTTTCTTCCCCATATTGCTTGAAAATGGTGCTCTACTTAATAATGTGGAACACCCTCCTTTAGTAGTTTTTCCTTAAATTGGGCTCTCCTGCCAATCTAATTATCACAGGTGTCCGAGATTGTTTTCAGTGATCACCATCCATGAGTTAAACTGAAAAACAAAATATTTAATCTTTGTGACACTTAAATAGAATTTGCATAATAATTTGGAACAGGGTGTATAATATTGTTTTCTAGCAAAAAACTCTTCTATGTGGTCCTTTATCAAACTCTCATGTATCTTCCCGACTATAGACGTTAAACTAATTGTTCTGTAGTTACTTGATAAAGACTGTGATCTCTTTTTAAATAAAGGCACTACATTGGCCCTGTGCCAATCCATTGGTACCAAGCCAGTCAATAAAGAGTTTCTTGAAATTAGAAATAATCATTTTAAATTAACAAAGGTTAACTCTTCTAGGACATGTGGGTGCAAGCAGTGGCGTAGCAGTGGGGGCAGCCAGTGCAGTCGCCCCTGATGCAACATTTAAAGGGGCACAGGACCCACTTACGGATCACTGCTTTCTCAGTATAATGTTTTGCTATCCACTGTCTGCACATCAGGACTGAAATCTCCACCCCCTGTACCCCCCTAACTTGCTCCTCCAGCAGTTCTTTAGGTGCTGTCCTGCAGAAACAAAGGTACATCCCTGAGGTGGAGCATCCTGGTTACCGCTGTTTGAGTGGGCGGGAAGGGGAATGTGACGACTTATGAAATCACGCCCGTGTGACAGTGAACTGAGGCTGAGCAGAGGGAGCCGAGCAAGAGGTAGTGTGTCTGGAGGGAAACTCAGTCAACAGTACATGATGGATTAGCATGCAGGCACCTCTATGCTAGGTCTGCTCAGTTACTGCAACTCAGCATACAAGTGCTGTTAGCTGAGAAATGGGAAAATGTCATCTCATTTTTCATGCAGCACTGTGAGAAATGGGTTCTTTAAGGGTTGTCACTGCCCCTAGGTTTTTTACTCTCCCTTGTACTGTGCCCTCCCAACCCCCTGTTGTGTGCCCCCTCTTAGTACTGTACCTTCCCGACCCCCCCCCCCCCACATACTGTGCCCTCCCAACCCCCCCTGTAATATGCCCACCCAACCCCCCTGCTGACCCCTTGTACTTTGCCCTCCTCACTCCCTGCACTGTCGCCAGCGCTCTCCTGACCCCCTTTACTTGGTGGCCATGGTGACTCAGCCCCTGCACTGTGCCCCCTTGACCCCTGTGCACTTCCCTTCTGACCTTAGTCCCCTGCCCTATTGATGCTCAGTCCTCTGTCCTGCCGACGCCCAGTCCTTTGCCCTGTTGACACCCAGCTCTACGCTACTGGTCCCTGTACACTGCCCTATGTTCTAATGACCTCTGTACACTGCTCTACATCCCATTGACCTTCGTACACTGTCCTCTGCCCTGCTACCTCCTGTCCTTTGCCGTGCTATCCCCTGTCCTCTGCCCTAGTGTTCCCTGTACACTGTCCTACATGCTAATGACCTTGGTACACTGCTCTACAGCCTACTGACCTCTGTACATTGGAATACATGCTACTGACCTCTGTAAACTGCCCTACTTCCTACTGACCTCTGTACACTGCTCTACATACTACTGACCTCTATACACTACCCTACACACTACTGACCTCTGTATACTGCCCTACACGCTACTGACCTCTGTACACTGCCCTACACGCTACTGACCTCTGTACACTGCCCTACATGCTACTGACCTCTGTACACTGCCCTACTTCCTACTGACCTCTGTACACTGCCCTACTTCCTACTGACCTCTGTACACTGCCCTACTTCCTACTGACCTCTGTACACTGCTCTACATACTGCTGACCTCTGTACACTGCCCTACTTCCTACTGACCTCTGTACACTACTCTACATACTACTGACCTCTATACACTACCCTACACACTACTGACATCTGTACACTGCCCTACACACTACTGACCTCTATACACTGCCCTACATACTACTGACCTCTGTACCCTGCCCTACATGCTACTGACCTCTGTACACTGCCCTACACACTACTGACCTCTGTACACTGCCCTACACACTACTGACCTCTGTACACTGCCCTACACACTACTGACCTCTGTACACTGCCCTACTTCCTACTGACCTCTGTACACTGCCCTACACACTACTGACCTCTGTACACTGCCCTACACACTACTGACCTCTGTACACTGCCCTACACACTACTGACCTCTGTACCCTGCCCTACACACTACTGACCTCTGTACACTGCCCTACACACTACTGACCTCTGTACACTGCCCTACACGCTACTGACCTCTGTACACTGCCCTACACACTACTGACCTCTGTACAGTGCCCTACACACTACTTACCTCTATACACTGCCCTACACACTACTGAACTCTGAACTCTGTACACTGTCATACATACTACTGACCTCTGTACTCTGCCCTACACACTACTGACCTCTGTACATTGCAATACATCCAACTGACCTCTGTAAACTGCCCTACACACTACTGACCTCTGTACACTGCCCTACATACTACTGACCTCTGTACAGTGTCTTACACACTGCTGACCTCTGTACACTGCCCTACACACTATTGACCTCTATACACTGCCCTACACACTACTGACCTCTGTACACTGTCTTACACACTGCTGACCTCTGTACACTGCCCTACACATTACAGACCCCTGTACACTGTCCTACACACTACTGGCCTCTGTACACTGCCCTACACACTACTGACCTCTATACACTGCCCTACACACTACTGACCTCTGTACACTGCCCTACACACTACTGACCTCTGTACACTGCCCTACACACTACTGACCTCTGTACACTGCCCTACACACTACTGACCTCTGTACACTGCCCTACACACTACTGACCTCTGTACTCTGCCCTACACATTACAGACCCCTGTACACTGTCCTACACACTACTGGCCTCTGTACACTGCCCTACACACTACTGACCTCTGTGCACTGCCCTACACACTACTGACCTCTGTACACTGCCCTACACACTACTGACCTCTGTACACTGCCCTACACACTACTGACCTTTGTACACTGCCCTACACACTACTGACCTCTGTACACTGCTCTACATACTACTGATCCCTGTAGACTGTCATACACACTACTGACCTCTGTACACTGTCCTACACACTACTGACCTCTGTACACTGTCCTACACACTACTGGCCTCTGTACACTGCCCTACACACTACTGACCTCTGTACACTGCCCTACACACTACTGACCTCTGTACACTGCCCTACACACTACTGAACTCTGTACACTGTCATACACACTACTGACCTCTGTACACTGCCCTACACACTACTGACCTCTGTACACTGCCCTACACACTACTGACCTCTGTACACTGTCCTACACACTACTGACCTCTGTACACTGCCCTACACACTACTGACCTCTGTACACTGCCCTACACACTACTGACCTCTGTACACTGCTCTACATACTACTGATCCCTGTAGACTGTCATACATACTACTAACCTCTGTACACTGCCCTACACACTACTGACCTCTGTACACTACCCTATACACTACTGACCTCTGTACAGTGTCCTACACACTACTGACCTCTGTACACTGTCCTACACACTACTGACCTCTGTACACTGCCCTACACACTACTGACCTCTGTACACTGCCCTACACACTACTGACCTCTGTACACTGTCCTACACACTACTGACCTCTGTACACTGTCCTACACACTACTGACCTCTGTACACTGTCCTACACATTACAGACCCCTGTACACTGTCCTACACACTACTGGCCTCTGTACACTGCCCTACAAACTACTGACCTCTATACACTGCCCTACACACTACTGATCTCTGTACACTGCCCTACACACTACTGATCTCTGTACACTGCCCTACACACTACTGATCTCTGTACACTGCCCTACACACTACTGATCTCTGTACACTGCTCTACATACTACTGACCTCTATACACTACCCTACACACTACTGACCTCTGTACACTGCCCTACACACTTCTGACCTCTATACACTACCCTACACACTACTGACCTCTGTACACTGCTCTACATACTACTGACCTCTATGCACTACCCTACACACTACTGACCTCTGTACACTGTCCTACACACTACTGACCTCTGTACACTACCCTATACACTACTGACCTCTGTACAGTGTCCTACACACTACTGACCTCTGTACACTGTCCTACACACTACTGACCTCTGTACACTGTCCTACACACTACTGACCTCTGTACACTGCCCTACACACTACTGACCTCTGTACACTGCCCTACACACTACTGACCTCTGTACACTGTCCTACACACTACTGACCTCTGTACACTGTCCTACACACTACTGACCTCTGTACACTGTCCTACACATTACAGACCCCTGTACACTGTCCTACACACTACTGGCCTCTGTACACTGCCCTACAAACTACTGACCTCTATACACTGCCCTACACACTACTGATCTCTGTACACTGCCCTACACACTACTGATCTCTGTACACTGCCCTACACACTACTGATCTCTGTACACTGCCCTACACACTACTGATCTCTGTACACTGCTCTACATACTACTGACCTCTATACACTACCCTACACACTACTGACCTCTGTACACTGCCCTACACACTTCTGACCTCTATACACTACCCTACACACTACTGACCTCTGTACACTGCTCTACATACTACTGACCTCTATGCACTACCCTACACACTACTGACCTCTGTACACTGTCCTACACACTACTGACCTCTGTACTCTGCCCTACACATTACAGACCCCTGTACACTGTCCTACACACTACTGGCCTCTGTACACTGCCCTACACACTACTGACCTCTGTGCACTGCCCTACACACTACTGACCTCTGTACACTGCCCTACACACTACTGACCTCTGTACACTGCCCTACACACTACTGACCTTTGTACACTGCCCTACACACTACTGACCTCTGTACACTGCTCTACATACTACTGATCCCTGTAGACTGTCATACACACTACTGACCTCTGTACACTGTCCTACACACTACTGACCTCTGTACACTGTCCTACACACTACTGGCCTCTGTACACTGCCCTACACACTACTGACCTCTGTACACTGCCCTACACACTACTGACCTCTGTACACTGCCCTACACACTACTGAACTCTGTACACTGTCATACACACTACTGACCTCTGTACACTGCCCTACACACTACTGACCTCTGTACACTGCCCTACACACTACTGACCTCTGTACACTGTCCTACATACTACTGACCTCTGTACACTGCCCTACACACTACTGACCTCTGTACACTGCCCTACACACTACTGACCTCTGTACACTGCCCTACACACTACTGACCTCTGTACACTGCTCTACATACTACTGATCCCTGTAGACTGTCATACATACTACTAACCTCTGTACACTGCCCTACACACTACTGACCTCTGTACACTACCCTATACACTACTGACCTCTGTACAGTGTCCTACACACTACTGACCTCTGTACACTGTCCTACACATTACTGACCTCTGTACACTGCCCTACACACTACTGACCTCTGTACACTGCCCTACACACTACTGACCTCTGTACACTGTCCTACACACTACTGACCTCTGTACACTGTCCTACACACTACTGACCTCTGTACACTGTCCTACACATTACAGACCCCTGTACACTGTCCTACACACTACTGGCCTCTGTACACTGCCCTACAAACTACTGACCTCTGTACACTGCCCTACACACTACTGATCTCTGTACACTGCTCTACATACTACTGACCTCTATACACTACCCTACACACTACTGACCTCTGTACACTGCCCTACACACTTCTGACCTCTATACACTACCCTACACACTACTGACCTCTGTACACTGCTCTACACACTACTGACCTCTATACACTACCCTACACACTACTGACCTCTGTACACTGTCCTACACACTACTGACCTCTGTACACTGCCCTACACACTACTGACCTCTGTACACTGTCCTACACACTTCTGACCTCTGTACACTGCCCTACACACTACTGACCTCTATACACTGCCCTACACACTACTGACCTCTGTACACTGCCCTACACACTACTGACCTCTGTACACTTCCCTACACACTACTGACCTCTATACACTGTCCTACACACTGCTGACCTCTGTACACTGCCCTACATGATGGTGAATACCAACAGTACATTCACCTACTCCAGTTAACATTAGTATTGAAATTTGGGTATACTAGTACTAGAAACATTTTACGTTAATTATATCAGTATTTTCTTAAAATACAATACATGTGCTTAGGGGGTAAGGGGTTTAATACTGTACTAGTGGAAGGGACTCAGGGAGTGCTAAAAGTCCATGGGTTAGGGAGCGCAAATTACTTGCCTTTCCCCAGGCACTGACAACCCACGCTATGCCACTGGATGCAAACCGTCTATTCCAGGTGCTTTTTTCAGTTGTATTTTGTTTCAGTGTTTCTGGACCATATGAATTTTGTGCTATTATGGTTTGTTCGTGGTTCTTGGCAATAATCTCCCCATTATGGACTTGAGTTCAGGGGCGGACTGACCATTTGGAAACTCGGGCACTGCCTGAGGGCCCGGGGTCAGTAGGGGGCCCCATGAAACGCCTCTGGTACCTTTTCCATAGGCTTTTTTGAGTTTGGGCAAGGACACAGGGGCCCCATGATCCCCTATTGCCCGAGGGCCCCATGAGTTGTCAGTCCGCCCCTGCTTGAGTTCCACTATTTTTCTTTGTATACACAGAGCTGAAGAAGATATTTAAAAGATTAGCCTTCTCATTGTCCCCAGCCACCATGCTCAGACCTAATTTTTTACTGTTAATATTTTTAAATAATTTTGGAGGGTTGTCTCTTTTGCAGCCTATCATTTGTTTTGAATTTTTGTGATCTTGGTTTCTTGTTTACATGTTTGGTTATATTGTTTGTGAATTGCATATTAGAAAGCATCATGCAGCATGTTTGCATAATATCGTACAGCTCTGAATGGCCCTGGAGGTCACCATATGGCAAGCACTGAGCACCCCGCTGCTGTGTAGTGACATAAATGAAGTGCCATTTTGTAGACTTTAAATAAAGTTCACAAAAAAAGGGAGCTGCATGATGCGATAAAACCAGCATCTTACAGCCTGTGATTGACAATTGTCCCTGCTGCTCCCTCCATGTCCAGTGAAGAGAAAGAGCGGAGAGGGCTACTGCTCTTGTAGACAGCGCTGGATCGAGATTGAGCTCATTTTAGTATGGGGGGGGGGGTTGGGGATCCTGGACACAGAAGGTTTTTTAGCCTTATTGCAGAGAAGGTAAAATAAAAATCTTCCCTTACAACCACTTTCACCTGACCACAACAGATGTTAAACCCACTGGCCCTTTAATTGCCAGTTTCTACCTTGCTACCCTTCTTGTGGATAGGTACAATATTCGATATTCTCCATTCATGGGGAACATCTCCTGTTAGAAAAGATTGCATAAAAAGATCAGTTAATGCTCCAAAAACTATACTTTGAAGTTTTTTTAGAAATCTGGGATGACTACCATTAGGACTCATTGCTTTATTAAAGGAGAAGTAGGGCCAAAGATCATTTGGCCCTACTTCTCCTGTGGGTCATTTAGTTTTCTCCTGTGCATTTAGTTCTAAAGCCTGATGTTGGCTGACATCACACAACTGGTCCAGACTCTGGAAAAATCCCAATCTTAATGTTGAGATCTGCCCAGAAGCCTAACCAGCAGCAGGTTCAGCCTATCAGTATGCCGCTGAGAGTCTGAGCCAGCTGCTCCTGCCCCCTCCACAATCCAGTGCTCCAGTGAGCACTGGAGGGGCAGAGCAGAGAGCCGGAGACTGACAGTCATCTGCTCTTTGCAGTCCGAGCGATTAGTGGTCTTTGATTGATTAGTTCTCGGTTTAGAGCCAGCTAGGGACAGCTGCAACTGGGATCGGTGCTGAAACCATCTAGATTGCATAATTTTGTATGATTTTTGTTTTTTTCAATTTCCAAACTTCTCTTTTAAGTTTTAACTGAGCCAATTCTTCTGCTACCTCTGTTTTCTGGGAGACAATGAACCATTTGGTTGTGGTGATCCAGGTGAAAAAGTATTCTATCAGTTCTCCTGATGATCAAAATCCCTATTATAACCAGGCCTCCGAGTATTACCCTCACCACCCTTAGTAAATGGGCTGTCCTTCTCACTATTAGTGGTAGCAGTGACTGTCACCTCTTTGTTTGCAACCTCAGTCATTTTTTACAGTCTATAAACGCAAGATTGTAGTGCATGAGAAACACTGGAGGTCAGCATTTTCTGAGATGCTCCTATCATCACCTCTAGCACCGACAAATATTCCTTAGATAACATTTCTCAGATCATGATTCTTCTGCATTCTAATGTATAGTCGAACAGCAGCTCACCCTTTGACCATATCTGCATGCTTTGGCTATCAAACTGCTGCTAATGAGCAGGTATACCCAATAAAGTAGCCACTGAGTGTATATCAACTTTCCAAAACATGGCACTATGATCCTGATGATTTGGCAATGATATATTTAATTTAAAAGGCGCAAATGATCTAAGAATTCCACCCAACCTTTGAGCCTTGCATCTTCAGGAGAATTTCATGTTCTTTATTTCCTTCTGGTCTGTCACTTCTTTATTAAGACCGGTTTCTAATGTTTGCCCAATATGTCATTCTTTTGTATTATATATTTAGATTCTGCATGTTTAAAAGGAAGGAAGGACTTCTACTCTTCCCACATAGCAACAGTTACTATTCATAATATACCGGAACTGATATATCAAAGTGGCTGAAATGAACTGTGTTGGTTGTCCCATAATAGTCAATATAATTAATAATCTCATTTTTCAATATACAACTGAAAAATAGCAGTTGGAAGTCAGAATCTCGAAGGACACACAGGACGTTCTAATTTAACATCAAATGAGTCCCACTATAATGACATTATATTCATGTTATTGTCATATGCATCTATCAATGGGGACCACTCTGCCCTGCCGCTCTGTTTATGCATTTCAAAGAGGTGACTCATCCCATCATTATTCACCGGTGATTTCATATTACAAATTATCCAGCTTTTTCTGAGGGAGATGGCAGTTTTTTACAGTGTTTTAAACGTATGGTGTTAAATATCTTACCGTGTTCTCATTTACTCTCTGGGGATACGCTGAGTAAGGTGATTTTTTTCCATTGTTTCATTCTAGCTGGGAGCAATGTGTTTTCCACAACAGCTGCATTCCACATGTGTTGAGCGTCAGGAGAGGCATCTGTGCTCACCACTGTCCCTTCCTGCCTGGAAATCACCTCACTGTCTGCCAGTGTCCATAGCTACTACAATCTCTTTATTCTCTTATTACTCTTTATTGTTATAGAGTGGAACCATAATGTGTTCTAATTCACCTGTAGTAAACTCAAATTGAAGACTCAGGGTACACTGGTAAGATATATTTGATCATTTCCACAGTCAATGATGACTTTCTATGCTGTTCTAGGAAACAGCAAATTAAATCAGAAAGGCTGAATCCGATTGCCTGCTATGGGAAAATGATGCCATTTACCTGACACAACCTGGGCCTTTAAATCTATGACGCACCAGTTACTTTTGGAGATTGGCACACAGTACCTCTGTTCTGCTTTAAGTCATGTTGGACCATTTGGAAACTCGGGCACTGCCCAAGGGTCCGGGGTCAGTAGAGGGCCCCATGAGATGCCCCTCACACCTTTTTCATAGGCTTTTTTGAGTTTGGGCAAGGACACAGGGGCCCCATGATCCCCTATTGCCTGGGGGCCCCTTGAGTTGTCAGTCCGCCTCTGTGTTGCTGTGTTGGAGCCTTCTGTGATGATAAGGCAGATCCTTCAAAAAGCCTCTAGTACCTTTGTGAGTTTCAATCACAATTTTATTACTGATTAGCTCAATCAGCTTGGTTGAGTTTGGCCACTGCTAGATCATGAGGAATCCTTATTAGGATCCAGTAGCATAACAATAGCCAAAGCAGCCTCTGAGACTGCTGTTGGGCCTCTGGCCCAATTAGAGAAGCTGCTGAGGCAAATAAAAAGAGGAAATGTATGTGCATATGATGATAACGCATATCCACTACTTTGCTATTAAGAGTTGGAGACGTTGCCATTGACACTGACCCTGAGCCTGTACACCTGTGTAGTCTTCAGTCTAGAAGAGCCTAAATCAGATGCACAGGAGGAGTCACGAGGATCCTCTTCGCTAGTCACAGATCCTCCTTCTTTATGTGTGGCAAGGAGTATTTGTTTAGCTGTCTTAGTAGTGTAAATGTATTGTTCTCGGAGCCTCTGCTGCAGCTTTGCAGGCAGCTCTAATTAGTGGTATTATTACTACTGTAAACTAATTTGTCTAACCTACAATGGAGGTCTAGCCTTATTTGCGGTAACATACAGGATCAGGAAGCTGTACATATTGCTCTTTGTGGACAGTATTTCCCTAATGTATCTTTTAGCTTTTTGGGATATCATTACATGTTAATGCTGTAAGCCCCATTCCACCACCTTCAGTAGAAGATGGCAGACATAAAAAGTGCAGAACTTTTATACATACTCCCCTCATATAAAGATTTCTATTTAGTTCTCTCTATGGGTATCAGTACTGTCCTTCATCTCATCCATTGTGTAGGGGTACCTATACACATAGTTTGCCCACACTGTCTGGTTAAATAGTCTGTTCAGATGTGGCAAACATGTCAAGCGACATCTACTTGCCTGCCAGTCTAGCAGCAAAAGGGCACCTATAGAGATTAGTATCGGGGCACTCTTCATGTTGGTGTAAAGACAGGTTGGCACGAGGTGAATGGCCATTGATGGAAACACTGCTCACTGTTACTGAGTGAGTAAACCAAGCAGATTGCACAGCAGATTGCAGATTGCATGTATTAAGATGGGTAGAGTTTAGAGAGTCACTTCCCAGCAGGGGCAGACTGACCATTCGAGCACTTGGGCACTGCCCGAGGGCCCGGGGTCAGTAGGGGGCCCCATGAGATGCCCCTGGTACCTTTTATAGGCTTTTTTTGGGTGTGGTTTGAGTTTGGGCAAGGACACGGGCCCCATGATCCCTTATTGCCCGGGGGTCCCATGAGTTGTCATCCACCCCTGCTTCCCAGGTTACATTAAAGTTCCCCATGTGTAGTTTGTAATCCCTCATCATAGTGCACAAAGAAAGACACAGCAAGTGTCCCATGAAGGGAGAGACTTATACTTGGATTTTATCACAGTGCTATGTGAAGGCAGGTGATATAATGATGTATCTGCTGAGTGATTTGGGGATTAACCTATATTGCTATGAACAGAACCATGATTGCTGACTTTTATCCTATCTGGAGGGCTTCAAGAGTTGCTTTGGTTTCCCTGCTGTGGGTTACACAATTTCCTCTAACTAGTCTACAATTTCTTTTGCGCATTTTTTCTGTTTGTAGAACTACTGCATAACGTGTTTGGAACCTGGGATTAAATACTCACCTACTTATTTGTCTTCCCTGTAATAGGACTGGATTTATAAGGCCACTGTACATAGAGTAGGTGTATGCAGCCTATTACCAACTTTGGTTGGTTCTTTATTTGATTTTTGCTGTTGTCAGTTAGTTATTCAGTGTTGTGTCTATGTTTAGCACCCATATCTCAGTGGTATCAAACCCAGGTCATAACAAAAAACTACCAGTTATTGTATATATCTGAAATTATCCTCCCCACTATAAAATATAAATATATTCCCCCTGCTATAAAATAGAACATT
Organism: Staurois parvus; assembly: GCF_062004578.1. NCBI lineage: Eukaryota > Metazoa > Chordata > Amphibia > Anura > Ranidae > Staurois > Staurois parvus. The sequence continues at coordinate 922,396 of NW_028318331.1, forward strand.
AGAAGTTGAACAGGCTTTCCATGACCATAATATTTAAAGGCTAAGTGCTTGTTATGAAATTCTGAGAACACAATCCTTGGCTTTGCTCATGTGACAGACCCAACCGGGACAGGGGTTTTTGGAGGGGACTAGGGGCTAGCCTTCTACCCACTGATTATTACCCATGGAGGAGACTGGGGATTTTGTCTGCGTCTCCCAGTTAGAACATGGAAAAGGACTCAGTTCAGCCTCTGATCATATGACAGGAGCGGATCAGTCTGTGATGATGGACAATAACGTGATGAAAGCTGAGGCTTGGATTAATTCTCTGAATAAAGACAATAAAGCTTCTCTTCTGGAGTGGATGGAAAGGTGTAGTATTGATCTGGTACAGGTTAATGGTCAGAGAAATATGGTGGCCCTCTTGCAGACTGGGTTGGAGAAGCTCCTGCACTTGGGATAGAAATATTTATCAACATTCTCCCTCAAGAAATCCATGAAGATAAATTAATCCCACTTTTTCAGACTGTTGGAGTTTTGCCTTATGGAGACTTTTCTAGTGGAAAGATTATACCAGTGAAAGGCAAACACCTGACAGACAGCATGTGTAATGAATGTATTTTGTATATTCAGGGGTGTGGGCTTGTTGCCAGGCTGTCTGGGGTAGGCTACTGACTGGTCTGGGTGCCTGGCTGTTGATTAGCTTACTGTTAATTAGATCACTGTTAGCTGCCAGCTGTTAAATAGATTACTGTTTGATTAGATCACTGCTAAATGTTAGCTGTACTGATGATATTACTGTTTACAGGTTGCATTGTGTAGTATCGTGTGATTGAGATCTTATTTGATTTTGTATGATATAAATTCTGTTTGAATTTTCAATAGAGTTTCAGTTGTACCTAAGCTAGTGTCATCTTGACGTCTTGGGTTCAATGCACGACTATAATACCTTGGTCATGTGTCCCAATGGTTAGGAAGCAGTTGTCTGACGGACGCACCCAGGTGGGGTGTTACAGTTTACCAGCAGTGTAGTATGAGCGATGAGTTGCTTTACAGTCAGCCAAGGTGGAGGACTATGGGCCAGGGTGAAAATTGCTTGCAGGCAGCAGAACACACTTCAGTTCACCAGGTGACATGGGAAAACAGGGAAATTCCAAAACTACATTTTTTTGCTATCTTAAAAACAAATACAGCAAAGTATCATATAAATCACATTTTTAATCATTGTATTGGGACTTTTGTTTAGTAATTTTTTTTTGCCTGCAGTTTGTCTTTACATTATTATAAATGTGCAGGCTTACCTACTGAATATATTTGCTTTTTTAAATTTATTTAAGTTTTAACTATAGCTGGCAAGTACAGTAGTTCAAACTGAGGTTTGTATAAAATGATCAGTTGTCCATAAAGCAATTACACCCAAATGTTTGAAATTCTTCAGCAAAAATTAACACCTCCCTTGCACAGGGATAACAATGGTGCTGATCTGGTGGGAGAGGTTCAGTAGGATGTGTACAACACATCAAAGTGACATGATTCTCTCCAAGCTTTAACTTACTGTGTGTGAGGATGACTCTACGTCCGAGAATTTAGAGGTGGAAAGTCATCTGAAGTCAGACATTTGTGGTTATCCAAGCAGGCTCATTTCATGTTGATAGCCAGAAAAGTTTCTTTTGTGCCCCTGACCATGTTTTATTTTACCGCTGCATCCTGGCATTATAACTAAGCTCCACCAATTGCCATCTCATCCAGTGGAAGGATTCTTAGCTGACAGTGTCAGGACAAGGTCATCCGGTGCCCAGGGCGAAGATGGCAAACTGTACCCTCCCCTCCATTCTATTCAGTGCTGTGCTGTTTTAAGTGGCAATTGTGTGGTCATGCAACATTGTACCCAAGCTAAATTTATATAATTTTTTCACACAAATAGAGCTTTCTTTTGGTGGTATTTGATCACCACTGGGTTTTTTAGTTTGTGTTATATAAATGAAAACAGAAAAAAAAATTTGAAAAAAAAAACCAAAACATTTTTTACTTTCTGCTATGAAACATATCCAATAAAAATATTAAAAAAATTATATTTCTTCAAAAATTTAGGCCAAAAAAATGTATTCTGCTTCATGTCTTTGGTAAAAAAAAAACCAGTAAGTGTACTGAATGGTTTGTGTGAAAGCTATAGTGCCTAGGAACTATGGGATATATACTGGATTTTTTTTTCAATTAATATACTAGTAATGGCAGTGATCAGCGACTTATAGTGGGACTGTGATTGTGACACTGACACTTTGTGGGAACTAACTGCCACTGACATCACCAGTGACACTAATACAGTAAGCAGTGCTAATACTATACACTGTCACTGTACTAATGACACAGGTTGAGAAGGGGTTACCATCTAGGAGCAACCAAAAGGTTAATTATGTGCCTAACAATGTGTGTGCTGCTTTTCAATAAACATAGGTTTGTTTATTTTCCCTGCTTTGCAGGGCAAAGAAACAAAACGATTGCTACCTCTGTACAGAGCCCTGCGTTGATCTTAATCTTGCCCATCTGCTTACTCAAGAAAGGTTCCTCTGGCCTTGCACTTGCAGCACGGCAGACAGTCCTTGCGTCTCTCTCATCTCACCCTCCCAATGATGTCACCAGGCCGGGACTAGGAAGCTCTTGTCGGGTAAAGATCACTCTGCCTGACAGAGAAGTGAAAGGGATGGTCCTAGGCTTGTGCTGGGTGCACTTGGCACGGGGTTCCAGCTCTGGCTCTGACTGATGCAGCTACTGGCCAGCGGCCGCATTAAGCTGTGTCAATTTGCACTTGTTGTCCAGCAAGATTTTGGTGGCATTTCACCTAGACTGCATCCCCCCCTTCTCCAGCAAATTGTGCTGCTCAGGGCTTTGGCCCACTACGACCCCCCCCCCCTATCCCGTCCCTGTTAGCTGATCTCACACTTGTGATTCTGTTGCTGCTGAGAACTCATCAGTAACAGGATTGTTAGACTATGCATTAAGAACATTCACCTACCAATACCAGACATCAAGAAAGAGAAAGAAAAAGTAAAACAGGTAAGGCAAATAATTATATCAGATCATTCCTTGACAAGAATCACATAGGTCTCTGTCCCATAGCACTAGTTATGGTAATTCTTCTCCGCTGGGGTAAAGTCTATACCATCCCTGAATACGCAAGTAATGACACAGTACATCCTGGCAGGATTAAATTATGCCGGCTTTGAGGTTGGTCCAGGGGCAGACTGAGCATTTGGGAACTCGGGCACTGCCCGAGGGCCCAGGGTCAGTAGGGGGCCCCATGAGATGCCCCTAGTACCTTTCATAGGCTTTTTTGGGTGTGATTTGAGTGTGGGTGAGGACTTAGGGGCCCCATGATCCCCTATTGCCCGGGGGCCCCGTGACTTGTCAGTCTGCCCCTGGGTTGGTCACAGGATTATGGTCATAAAACCAGCCTTGCAGCCACTATTTAAAGCCCAGTACATATAAAGTGTCAGAATACAGGAAGGGTAGAATATCTATTGTGGTTTTTATTCTTTTTTTGTGTTCCCCAATGGGGAAATTCCATTTTACTTCGGTCCCTCATCAGGGTAGTAAGTAGGAGGAGGATAGGAGAAATTTCTACAACAGAGATACAGACAGCAACAAACACCATGTGTGTTGCTCCCTCATTGACTTTGGCAGCGAGGTGTCAATCCCTCTCTGCCAAAAAATGAAAATGCTGCAGGATGTAAGTTGCCGGCAAGAAGAGTATGCCTTGTTCAACCAGCTGGCATAGGAACAACACATGCAAGTAGGTGAGTGTTTTATCTTCCTTTCATGTCCTCCATAGCAATCCTGGATTACATGTGATATCAACCTTAGTGTGGCCACTGAGGCAGTCTTACTGGACAGGGAAATGGCAGTTGGTGGATCTTTGCTGCCGTTAGGTCTGGAAAAGTTAATAACAAAAAATATGTAATGAATGAGTTTTCTAGATAATAGTGGCTTTTCTAGTTAAATACAGTAATGCCTATATTTTAAAAGAATAAAATGAAGCACAGGATCACTTTATGATTAGATTTTTACACTTAGGCTCTGCTCACATCAATGCGTTTTTTAGTGCTTTTCGCAGAAACGCACTACAGTCCATTTAACATGGTTTCCTATGGAACATGTTCACATCTATGCGTTTTTGAGCTGCTGTGTCTTTGGAAAGGGTCAGGGATTTTTTTTTTAACCTCCCTAGCGGTCTGATTATTTCAGATTTTTGGTGCTGAAAGTGGTACCATTATTTTGCATGGAAATATGTAGTTTTTTTTATTGTAGGCTGTAATTTTTAGGAATAACTCACTGAAATCTGTCCGAACAAGAGTCTAGTAAACATCCCGGGTATGATAAAATTTGAAACACGAAATCATAAATTATAATTTAATAAATAATCATAAAAAATAATAATATAATAATACATTTAATTCAATAATATAATCAAACCAAAAACACTGAAATTTGAAATAGAGCGCCAAGTTCGCACATTGCTGAGCAAAGTCGCAAAATCGTTTTCAGTGTCTGATGACGAATTTCCCCACGAATCATTATCACTCAATTCTGCAAGTGGTTCTGATTTACTATCGCTGTTCTCTAGCTGATGTAAACCCGCTTTTGACCTAAAGGGACACTTTTTGGACGCCATGGACTTTTCTCAGTTTCCAGGCAGAAAGAACAGACAAAATGTAGGCAGGGCACAGGACAAAGCACTAGGGACAAAATGTATGTGAAATGGGTTGAAACAGCAATGTTTTGCTATGTAAAATTTGTTTGGAAAAAAATGAAATTTTTTAAAATTTTCAAATTTCCCGCCGCCACTGGCGTCCGTACGTCCCGACGTCACAGGGACCGGAACACAGAAGCCGGATGCCGGCATCGGCCGGAGGAGATGGCCGGGGATGCTGCAGGGGACATATCGCGGGAGCGAAGGACAAGGTAAGCTCTGCAAGGAATCCCTATGCAGCGCCGCATGGTAAGCCCGAGTGTAGCTCGGGGTTACCGCTTTTGGCACTGACATTTTACCCCGAGCTACACTCGGGAATACCGCCAGGGAGGTTAAAGCAAAAAGCAGTGTTTTTGCTACAATAGAGTTCAATGGAGGAGCTGCTGAAATTCATGGTGCACTTTGCATCTTTAGTCTGCCCAGCAACAAATAAAATTCCACTGTAACAAATAAAAGCTGAAGAAAAAGCTTCAAAAACGCATCAAAAATGTGCGTAGAAAAACGCAAATCAAACTGCGAAAAGCACTGCCAAACAGACAAAAAGCAAACTGCATAGGTGTGAACGGAGCCTTAGATTTCTAGGCTGGATTAACAGGTTTAGATTAAATTAAGTGTAAGGGCTATTTTAGAGTTTAGGTTTAGGCTAAGGATAATTGCTGGGTTACAGGTTATGCTCAGAATGAGAGTAGCTCACGTGGTTATTATTACTTTTTATGTGTAGTACATTATTTTCCAGGTGTGGTAATTTACTGTTTTCCTTTTTCTTGGTTGTGAAATAGCAATACTGCATGTGCCCAAAACTTGTGTGCCAAAATTAGAGCAGCAAAAAATAATAGCAGAGAGCAGCTAATGGGCAATTCAAGTCAACACCATCATATTTCCAGAAGATTCTGCTGACTGATCGCTCGACTCATGTAGAGTGGGGCATGTAAAGCATGTTAAGTAAAATAACAATATAGGATCTGTTTCAGACCTGCTCAGCTATACTGGGAAAGAAGAATGTTCACACGCAAGAAGAAAAATTTAAATGTACCCACATGTACTTGGCAGTAATGAGCAATGGGTTACCTTAAAAAGATTTTCTTTTCCACAGGAGACATATAATTTTCCTAAAATTAGAATATTTTGTTTCAAATTTAAATACAAACAATCCTTACTGTAGCTCTTCTGAAAAATAAACAATTTGCTGCACACTGTCTTAAAGTAGATAAATATATAACTAAAAATGCATCAATGTGAACTTTGCTTAACTTTCAAAGGATTTTTAATTATGTCCACATGGTTTTCAGCTTTGCAGTCTTCCACCCATCTGTACAGCCAGGAAGAAAATATATGAAATATATTTTGGAAGATACAAGTTCTGGTTTTGTTTATGTAAATGTATGTATGAGTGAGCAGATGCCATCCGCTTTAAGAGCCTGTTAACATGTGTGTGTGCATGCTCCATAACACAAAGGGGCACCCTTTAGGACTATTACTATTTTACTGTGTTTTTAAAATAAATGCAATAATTTAGAATCTGGATGCAGTGGCATCATTAGGGTTGGTGTCACCTGGTACGGTAAAACATGGCAGTTAAAGGCTGCAGACATGAAACAAAAGATGGTCAGAGACTGTGCGGACATGATGCAAGAGATAGTCAGAGATTGTGGCTATAGTCGTGCTCACAGTGGCATGGGAGTCTCCAGCAGCCATGGATGGATGGTGTGGGGGTGTGGTCTCTTGGACGCCATGTGGCAGTGCTTACAGTGGTGTGGTGGGAGTTTCCAACAGCCATGGATGGATGGTGCAGGAGAGGGGTCCAGTCTTCAGGACTCCGTGTCCGTGCTGCTCACAGTCGCATAGTGCTGGGATGGTGTGGGCCGGGATCTGGTCTCTGGGTCAGGACTCCTGAGGTGCACCCACTGCTATGCTACCTTTCATTCAAACATGGTGCCAGGTAGTGCCATGACGTCACTGACTCACTGCACATGCACCCTCCCGGCCGAAAATGGCCAAGCACGTCCCAGCCCAGTTGACTTTGGAACTGCGAATGAGCAGTTCCAAAGTCATCCCACGGCCATATTTTTTTACGGATGTTTGGCAACCCTGGTGTCACCCCTCTGGCGGGTGTCACCCGGATGATGTCTAAACCTCCTGCAACCCCATAGCAATGCCACTGTATGGATAAAGGAGTTATTATAAGATACAACTTTTGGTACAAATATAGTACATTTTCATAGAGGTCTATACATTAGACCAAAAAATAAAGTGGACCACCAAGGAGGAAAGAGAGAAAGAGGGACTTTATTCCAAAAGAGGGACAAAGATTGACTTTAAAATGATATTTAAGTCTCAGGTTTTTTATTTTAATAACAAACATATCATGCTTACCTGCTCTGTAAAGTGGTTTTGCACAGAGCAGCCCTGATCCTCCTCTTCTCAGGTCCTCTGCAAGCAGCTTGCATTGGGGGCATTCAGCAGGGGGGAAGGTCCTTCTCCCAAGCCACCTCTGTGTGTCCATGAGACACACAGAGTGTGGCTCAGCTCTGTCCCCGCTCCCTCCTCACTGGCTGTGATTGACACCAGTGTCTCACCCAATAAGGAGGCAGAGACCCAAGAGAGCCGCTGCTCTCGTGCACACTGCTGGGATCTGGCTCATGTGAGTATAAGGGGTGGGAGGAGGCTGCACACTGAAGGTTTTTTGCCTTCATGCATAGAATGCATAACGGTAAAAACCTTCAGGCTTTAGAACCACTTTAAGGCAAGGTAGCAGCTCTGGCCTCTCCCATGTCCTGTGTTAGGCACAGAGAAGCCCCCCCATCTGCATGGTCTGTACTGACATAACCCTTATCTGATACCAACTGCCTACAATTGTATCTTCCATTGTGAAGTGACAAGCAGGTGTACAGCTTTGACCAACTGAGAACCATAGAAAAGTGACAGCTTTGTACTGTATATGATCCTGCTCTGGGATCAGACCCTTCAAATGAGGAAAAATGTGTGTCTATGAAAGCTAAACAGATTACAGTTGTGTTGCAAAAACAATTGCCCCTATTTACACTTGCAATCCCATGTAAAAATATGTAAAATTGTGCTTTATTAAAGCGGTATTAAACCAAAATCAAACATTAATTATATTGCGTTCCAATTCTTAGATGTGATGGCTGCATTAGTTTTCTTTTATAGGCTTTCTAACAGCCTTTTTACACAATGCAGATGGTTAATCCCTTAGGTTCCACAGTGAGTGGGAGGCCTATAACAAACTCCAATGATTACCTTTGTAGTACGCACCCCCATGTGCAGTTCCATCTATAATGCTTCAGCCTCATCACACTCTCCAGGAACTAGGTCCTCTTTCACTCTTGCTCTGAGATCACTTCTCACATAGAGACAGACACCACCACCTCTCCTTTACCCTGTCTCTCTGAAAGAGAACATAGCCAGGAATATTAATGGCCCAGTCATGTGAAGAATGAAGCCAAGATTCAGCAATACCAAATAAATCATAGTTGTGTTCATGCACCAAATCTTCCAAATCACCTAAATATGCTCTACTGCATATACAGACTGATTTTACTGTTGAGGGATAAGTAACACTTTAAGCACCCTTTTGACGGGAAACCGACCGATATATCTTGGCCCCAGTTTCCGAGATGGACATGTTTCAAGTTAAGCGTGGACAACCATACCGTATCCCTAACTTTCAGAGCTGGTTTTTATTTCCTTTTTTTATCGAAATGTTTCTTGTAGTCCTCCTGCACCTTTCATATGGTCTCCTGGAGTACTCAACAATTAGCATGAACAAAAGTCAATCTGTCATGGACTGAAGGTACTGCTGATTCAGGGATAACATTCAGCAAAGGAAAGGTGGAACCCATAACTGGCCCAGAATGTAGAATGTATGGGTAATCCATGAAGTATCACTACCATTGTGATGAAGATTTGAGCAGTTTCCATGGCTGAGGTTGTGCTTGCTCACATTCCTGCGCAAAGGAGCATGGCCATGTACAGTATTGGCAACTATGCCAGGTCTTCTCCCCACATGCACATCATTGTCCTGTCATCTCCTTCTCAGCACATGCACATGTTTGTTCTGAACAGCTCCTTGACAGAGGGTTACTCAAGAAAATAGAAGGATGAGAGCCATACTCCAGTATCTGCTATTCTTGATTATTTTATTTAAAAATCCACAAAATAGTTGCGATCAAGATGCCTCCATCCAAGAACAAAGAAATTCCAGTATATATATCGCCATTGGTAAACACTATAACTTTCACGTAAACCAATTAATTTACACGTATTGGGATTTGTTTTAGCAAAGACATGTAGCAGAATACCTTTTGGACTAAATTTATGATAAAATTAGATTCTTTTAATTTTTTTACTGGACATGTTCAATAGCAAAAAGTCAAAAATATAGGTTTTTCTCAAAATTGTCGGTCTTTTTTTGTTTATAGCGCAAAAAAAAACCACAGGCAATCAAATACCACCAAGAGAAAGCTCTATTTGTGGGAAAAAAGGACATAAATTTAATTTGGGTGCAGCGTTGCATGACTGCGCAATTGTCAGTTAAAGTAAGGCAGCACCGTATCGCAAAAAATGGCCTGGTCAAGAAGGGGGGTAAATTCTCTGGAGGGCAAGTGGTTAAAAAAACCACTAGTGTGCATGGAGCCTAAAGCATTTCCAAGCACAAATTAGTCCAAAAATGACTGGTAAATATGGGACCATAAATAGATAAAAAGGTGAGAGATTTCAGTTGGTGTTTAAACCATATTAAGACATTTTCATACATAAAGACATCTCTGAAGTAATGAAAAGCAATTAAATATTTTAGGTGTTTTGTTGGGGTTCATGGTGTGACAACCCTATAGCGCATTTACTGTATGATAGTCCTGAGATTCCAGATTCCAGATTCCAGATTGCATAAACATTTCAATAAAACAACATTGTTTGTCAATAGTTATTTAGAGAAACGTCCCAAACTAGACAATTAAATATCATGAATATTAGTATATCAGTTCAAATTACCCCTATTTGCGCACAGAGGGTGTTGTGAGTGGGACAGTATTTAAAAATATGAAGCATATCAAGCTACAAGGACTCAATGACATGATTGAAGCATGAGGCACACAATCCCTATGTTTTATGTCATGATATTAAAGCAAGGACACCATACTGCCTCCCTATAATGAAGCCATGGCCTATAAATTCTGCCAGAACCTATAGCTGTTAATATGGAGGCAGCCATGCATGCACAGAGAATACAGGCCGTATCATGCACGTGGAGCACAGATCAATGTACAGCAAATCAGTTCTCTTGTGTACAGTGAGGGGGGGGGGGGGTCTGTTTGCTGAAATCAATTCTATCTTCAGAAAAGCCTGCACTTATATTTGAGAGTGAAAAATTAAAAATGAGTGAAAAATGCATCTTTTTTTGTGCAAAGGGCCATATTTTCATGATACTGCATCAGCCCATAAAGCAGATGACCAATAGTTGTAGTTTTATGGAAACAACTGCATGGTGCTAAAACATCTGTCCAGATTAATATACTCTTATGTTATGGAAAATGTTCTGGTAAGATGGGTGGTACTGTGGCCTTGCAGAATCCTGCAGGCATAGGTTAAACAGGAAGATATTTCATGTAGGGCTATTTCACACTTGCAGTGCCCTCTGGAAAGTGACCAGTGGTTGGATCATTTTTCAAAGGGCATTGGACAGGTGGTCAGGAAGCATTATGTTGGCTCCTCAGCAGCTGATTTATCCCTGTAATGATGCACTACCACATTGAAATCAAATGCGCTGCACATAGTTGCGGCACAGCCATCTTGAACTCAATGGGGGAGTTTAACAGGTGGTGCCACTTGCATCAAAAAATAATTTCAGGCTCAAGGCTCCGGTCTCTAAGTCCAGTGACTGGGTGCTGGCTTAGAAAGAGCCCGTTCTAGCTCAATACAGTCAATCAAGGAAAGAAAAGATCCAATCCTCACACTCCTGTAAGGCAAAACAGTCACTTGGATGAAAGTGACTTCAGCCTTGCTGTGTCCAGGCCACAGGCCGTGCGTTTCGCTCTGCTCCCAAGGCTTAGTCATGGAGATGGGGAATCGCTGTGGCTGAAGGAATGTATGCATCATGAGCTGCTGCTACAACTAAAAAATCCATGAAAAGTGTTCTTTTTGGCACAGTCATGAGCAAAAATATTGGCACTCGTGCATTTCTGTCAGATAATGCAACACTTCGCCCAGAAAATTGTTGCAATTACAAATGTTTAGGCATTCTCAGGTTTATTTCATTTGTTTGTTTTGGTACGACATAAAAAGTGGAGAAACAAAAAGCCAAATCTGACACATTCCATGCAAAACCTCCCAAAAAAACTGGACAAAATTATTGGCACCCTCAATTTAATATTTGGTAGCACATCCCTTGGAAAAAATAACTGAGATCAAAAGCTTCTTGTAACCATCAATTAGTTTCTTGCACCTCTCTACTGGAATTTTGGGCCACTATTCTTTCACCAACTGCTCCAGTTCTCTCAGATTGGAAGGGTTCCTTTTCCCAACTGCTGTTTTATGATCTCTCCACATGTGCTTCATGGGATTGAAATTTGGATTGATTGCTGGCCAGATTAGTACTCTCCAGCTCTTTGTCTTAAACCATTTCTGGGTGCTTTTTGACATGTGCTTTTGGTGCTTTTTGACAGAGACCCAACTTTCTGACACTGAGCCCTACATTGCACCCTAGAATTCTTTGATAGTCGTCAGATTTTAAAATGCCATGCACATCCAGTCCCTGAAGCAGCAAAGCAACCCCAAAACATCAGTGAACCTCCACCATGTTTGACTGTAGGGACTGTATTATTTTCTTTAAAGGCTTCATTTCACTGAATACTAGAATGATGGGCTTTACCAAAAAGCTGTAATTTTGTTTTGTCTGTCCACAGCACATTCTCCCAAAAGGATTTTGGCTTTCTCAGGTAGGTTTTGGCAAACTCCAGTCTGGCTTTTTTATGTTTCTGTGTGAGCAGTGGGATCTTCCTGGGTCTCCTACCATAGCGTTCCTTTTCACTCAGATTGCGACGTATAGTGTGAGCTGACACAGTTGTACCCTGTGCCTGAAGGTCAGCTTCAATTGGAAGTTGACCAGGGTTCTTTATCCACCATGCAAACAATCCTTTTTTGCAAACTTTATTCAAGTTTATCTCTTTCGTCCACATCCAGGGAGATTAGCTACAGTGCCATGGGCCGTAAACTTCTTGACAATGTTGCGCACAGTGGACACAGACACATTAAGATCTGTTAATTGATACAGATGAGTTTAATTACAAATTACAGGAGCATCACAAACTTGGAATGCAATTATTTCTTACAATTTTGGAAAGGTGCCAATAATTTTGTCCAGTCCATTTTGGGGCTTTTGCGTAGAATGTGTCAGATTTGGCTCTTTGTTTCTCCTCTCTTTTGTGTCATACCAGTACAAACAAAAGAAATAAACATGAGAATGCCTAAACATTTGTAATAGCAACAATTTTCTTGGCGAAGTGGTACATTATCTGACAGAAATGCAGGGGTGCCAATATTTTTGGCCATGACTGAGTCTTTGTTTTTCTTTGTGATAATTTTTCCCGGATGACATTGGAGGCGGTTTTATTTTTATTTTTGACTTTGGATCTTTTTATAACTATAAAAATTTGGTACCCTCATTTATATGCCTTTTTTAACTGCACATGTATCAATCTGAAGCTGTTCTGGACATTCTGACATCAAGCACATTCTTTGTGCATCTGTCATGCTCCTGCTAGGTTTCAGCTGGCAGTCATTGATTTTTTTCATTGTAGCAGTGGCTTACAATGCATACTTTCTATCTGCCATATTGAATCCCTACCTCCATGACTAAGCTCCGGGGTGAGATGAAAATCATTAGGGATGTGGCCTGGACGGAGCTGGGATGAAGCTGCTTTAATGCAGGTGGGGCCACTTGTCAAACTTTAAACCCCAAGTCAAAAATGCTGTGGTTGCCAAGCAAAGCATCGCGGCTCTGGAATGTGTACAGCCCTGTCCAGCTTTATTTTTAGGACTTAGGTTGGCAAGTGGGGGGGGGGGGGGGCATTAAACCTGCAGGTCTGCTGAAAGAGCCTGTAAAGTTTCACTCTTCTTACATGGACTTCCTTTGGGCCTTCCACAATTCTGAAAATTAGATTTTAGGAGTATGAAATTGTACATTCCCAGAGTGGACAATCATGCAATAGACTGTGACACTAAATGCTAGACTAAAAAAAAATCTATTCAAATATATATTCTTAAATCAAAAAGTACCTTTTTTACCCCTGTACAAATCATTAGTAATACCTCATCTGGAATATGCAGTTCAATTGTGGGCACCAATTCACAGAAAGAACATTGGGGAACTGAAGAAAGTACAGAGAAGGGCAACTAAACTGATAAGAGGCTCAGCTATGAGGAAAGATGAGAGGAACTGAATTTATTCTCTCTTGAGAAGAAGAGGTTAAGGGGGGATATAATCAACATGTATAAATACATTAGTGGTTCATGTAGTGAACTCGGTGTAGAGATATTCACCCTGAGGTCATCACAGAGGACAAGTGGGCACTCTTTACGTCTGGAGGAAAAGAAATGTAATCTCCAAACACGGAAAGGTTTCTTCACAGTAAGAGCTGTGAGAATGTGGAATAGGCTCCCTCAAGAGTTAGTTCTGGCCAGCTCAGTGGATTGCTTTAAAAAAAGGCCTGGATTCTTTCTTAGATACACAGAATATAACTGGATACTAACATTTATAGGTAGAGTTGATCCAGGGAATATCTGATTGCCTCTCGGGGGATTAGGAGGGAATTTTTGCCCTGCAGGAGCAAATTGGATCATGCTTTGCTGGGTTTTTTGCCTGCCTCTGGATCAAGGTGGGTGTAGGATTATAACTTTTTATTTTTTTAATTTTTTTTTATGGTTGAACTTGATAGACTTTTGTCTTTTTTCAGCCAGACTAACTATGTTACTATATAGCTTCTGTTCTCAGCCTCTCCAAATCTCCAAATTATTTTTCTTTTTTGCTACTGTGATCTGACTTCCTTCCGGTATGTAGGAATGTAGCCACAGTCTCTTCCTCACTCCTGAGATGAAATATAGATTATGGCGGGGGTTGGCAAGCCGTTGATCACGATCGACCATTGGACTGCGGTGAGCCGACAGGTGGAACGTGACCAGGGCTCTGCCTCCCCAAGCCTCCATCGCTCTCATGCTCTCTGCGGAGCAGAGAGCGAGCAACATCATGGTGCTGGACAGGGGCGGACTGACAACTCATGGGGCCCCCGAGCAATAGGGGATCATGGGGCCCCTGTGTCCTTGCCCAAACTCAAAAAAGCCTATGAAAAAGGTACCAGGGGCATCTCATAGGGCCCCCTACTGACCCCGGGCCCTCAGGCAGTGCCCGAGTTTACAAATGGTCAGTCTGTCCCTGATGCTGGATGAAGGGTAGGGGTCGGATCTAGCTCAGTCGTTAGTTGTTGGAGGGGGGACAGAGGACACTGCAGTAGGGGGATTGTGATGAGAAATGGACAGAGGACATTGCTTTGGGGTTGGTGAGACAAAGGACACTGTTTTCAGGGGGCAGGGGACACTACAGTGGGAGAGTAATGTGAAGGTGACAGGGGACACTGCTATGGGGGTTTGGGGGGGCGGGGGGGGGGGGCAGAGCATACTACTGTGAGGAGTGATGTGTAGGGGGGCAGAGAATACTGCTGCGCTCTTCAGGCTGTCTTTTTATTGAGAGCCTTTTTTTTTCACCGACTAGTAGCCCTCCCCCCACCTCGGGGATCTTTCTTTCCTCCATGTTGTCCAGTAGCGATGGGCTTTATGTTCAAGTCGAATGTAAGTTTGACTCGAACATGGGCCGTTCAAGTGTTCGCTGAACACACGAACGGCAACGGCTGTGCGCCTGCCGTGCCCCACAGTGCATTGTGATTGGCCAAAGCAATACACCTGACCATAGGTCAGGTGCAATGCTCTGGCCAATCACAGCGCATGATGATGACACCCCTTTTGATGTCATCACACTATTTAAGAACTGTCATGTCGGTGCAGATGGCAGGAGCCATTCGTGATTGATGTTGGATCTACTTTGGGGGGCCATTTTTTAAATGTTTTGTTTTTAATAAAGGACTTATCAAAGACTGTCTTCTGTCATGTTATACTACACTTTTTCTTGTGAATGGGTAGTGGTACCATGTACCACATACTCATTCACATGAGGGGGGGGGTCTGGGGGCCCGGGTTGTGGGAACGAGGCCCTTGATACCAAGCCTCCCTCCACGTTGAGGGCATGTGGCCTGGTATGGTTTGGGTGGGGGGGCGCTCGCTCATCCCCCCCCCCCTTTCCTGACCTGCCGGGCTGCATGCTCGGATAAGGGTCTGGTATGGATTTGGGGGGACGGGACCCCACACCATTTTATTTTTAAATTTTGGTGTGGAGGTTCCCCTCAAAATCCATACCAGATGGGCTTGGTATGGATGGGAGGGGGGACCCCACGTCAGGCAATGCCCGCAATTCTTTTGACATTCAGCTGTCAGCGAGGAAAGAATGTTTCACTACTAAAATACAGCATGACTTAATAGTATAACTCGTGGTATTTTAGTAGCTGAGCGGTATCTTACAATATATTCACATGCGGTACATAACCGCTCAGTATATTGTCCCTGTTTGAAGTTCATGGTTGAACATTCAAACCTAACGAAAGTTGGACTGTGAACTTCGGCCCATCGCTGTTGTCTAGGTAGATCTCAACCTCTGAAAGTCTGCCTACCCCTGGATTATAGGATTTGTAGTGTGCACAGTGGTGTATTTATGTTTTGTGCTGCCCTAGGCAACACAAAAATCGTCTGCCCACACGGACAACGACCAACATCACCCCCCCCCCGCCTTCCCCCTCCCGCAGAGAGAACCTGACAATGCTGACATTGACCAACAACACCCCTGCCCCCCACCCAAGAGAGCCTTCCACTACTTCCCCCCTGGCGATAGAGAAAAAGACACTCATCTTCACAGCTCCCTAGGAACAAGGCTCAGGCTCTACATACACCATGAAGCAACCCACAGCCTCACCTGGTTCCCATGTCCCTTCTTTCATCCCTTCTTCTGGGGGGAGGTGCTGCCCCCCTGAAAGCTGCCGCCCTAGGCAAGTGCCTTTTTGTAAATATGCCCCTGAGTGTGCAGCAGAGTACATGACCACAACTAATGCACATTGCTCATTCCATACAAACAGACGTAAGGGTGAAAAGGAGCGGTTTTGAGCTCACGGAGGACATTCCAAGGAGACAGAAAAATGATTTCATGCAAAATACATTACAGGGCCATTAGGTAGTGGATGTGTATGGATATTTTTTGGGAAAAAGGGATAACATTTAGCATTGCTTTAAAAGATTCTAGGCTGCTTGTATGATTCTTCGTAGTAATGGGTTAATGATTTCATGGAATTGTAAGTTAATAACTAGATGGAAATACTGTGGGTGGAGTGAGGACCAGCAATCCAGAAGAACATGGAAAAAGAAACAGTAAAACGTAGCAGCCCTGAACAACGTGAAAGCTGAGCTGTTCAGGGTTTCGGTGTGGAGCCTTGTAAATGTACAGAGCATGGAGCGAATAGGAGGCCTATAGAAAACAAGTCACAGAGGGCCTATAGAAGGAGGCTGGCAGCCGGTTCAGCAGCAGGCGCTATTTTAAGAAGCTGATGTCACAGCTCAGCCTGAGGAGGATGTCAGCAGCGTGTGAGTCAGTGCAGTTGATTCACATACTGGAAGGAGCTGCTGAAGATCTGATATCATGTCATGAGAGGGAAAGATGGGGACAGTGAAAGAGGGTGACGTTGTCCACAAACGTAAAGCAACACCTCCTCCCTTCCAGTAACAAAGCATGCTGCCTTCATTGTATACAGCAGCCTGAGTAATGGGTCACTGTGCATGCAGTGCAATGCAGAGGGGTACTTCATGCCAGCTGGGTGATGGGAGAGAGGCGGGATTCTTAATAAGCTCACATGCAAAATGGTGCTTTCTGGATTTCAGCCATGAATTTCATTTTTCCCCTCCTCTGTATATCTGGCTCTGTCCCAAGCCATTCTTTGTCTAGCTAAAGGTTGCCTACACAAGCAAAGACTCATCTGTAGATCGGTGTCCAGTCTGTGTCCTTGTCATCTGGAACAATTAGAAAAAAATCTAGAAAGCAATCTCTGAAGTACCTCTAAATACCGCAGAGAAACATATGACCTCCTCTCTCCTTCAGACACATACATGCCCCCCCAAACCACGCATGCTTGATGAGTGTTACTAAACCCACAACAGTAAAATCAGACTGTATATGCAGTAAAGCATGCTTGTTATACTCACTGTGGAACCTAAGGGGTTAATCCTCTGCATCGTGTAAAAAGGCTGTTTGATCCTGTCTTCTCTGATCCTCCCCGTCTTCCAGTGCTTCCCTCTTATCTCCTGATAAGACATATCGTGTGGAGACACTCTGCACATGCTCAGTTTGGTGTGTATTGCCAGAAAGGTTTTTTTTTTTTTCTTGGGGGAGTGCATGTGATCAGCACAGGGCCAATCAGCACTGTCCAGACAGAGGTCGTGGGTTCTGCATCTTCCTAGAGAAATATCTTCCTACAGGCTCTAACCAGTGCTCTGCTGAATACTGATAGAAGTCACAAGACTACTCTAACTGCTGATGAGAAAAGGTATATAGCAGTTTATATTTACCAAAATAATTGTACACTCTATGGGACACTCTACACCAGGGGTGGACTGACAACTCATGGGGCCCCCAGGCAATAGGGGATCATGGGGCCCCTGTGTCCTTGCCCATACTCAAAAAGCCTATGAAAAAGGTACCAGGGGCGTCTCATGGGGCCCCCTACTGACCCCGGGCCCTCGGACAGTGCCCGAGTTTCCAAATGGTCAGTTTGCCCCTGCTCTGCACATGCTCAGTTTGATGTGTACTGCTAGAGAATTTTTTTTTTTTCTTGGGAGAGTGCATATGATCAGCACAGGGCCAATCAGCACTGTCCAGACAGAGGCCATGGGTTCTGCAGTCTCCTAGAGAAAACTCCTCCTACAGGCTTTAACCAGTGCTCTGCTGAATACTGATAGAAGTCACAAGACTACTCTAACTGCTGATGAGAAAAGGTATATAGCAGTTTATATTTATTAAAATAATTGTACACTCATGGGGACTCTCTGCACATGCTCAGTTTGATGTGTACTGCTAGAGATTTTTTTTTTCTTGGGCGAGTGCATGTGATCAGCACAGTACCAATCAGCACTGTCCAGACAGAGGTCAGAGGTTCTGCATCAGAATGAAAACTCCTCTTACAAGCTTTAATGTGTTCAGCTGGACACTGATAGAAGTCACAAGACTGCTCTAACTGCTGATGAGAAAAGGTATATAGCAGTTTATATTTACCAAAATAATTGCATTTCCATGTTGTGTGTACTGTGGGAGACCAGATATAGTGAATGCAGGGTCCTGGGTTTAGTAACACTTTAAGTGCTGGTTCACACCGATGCCGCACTAGGGTTGCCACCTCATCCCTTTAAACCTAAACACATATTAATTACACAGGATCTGAGGCTGTTTAAGGTGGTAATTAAACTCACTTAGTGCCTTATCTGCATTAAATTAGCCTCAGATCCTGTGTAATTAATATGTGTTTAGGTTTAAAGGGATGAGGTGGCAACCCTAGTGCCTCATCGGTGTGAACCAGCACTTAAAGTGTTACTAAACACTAAACTAAACACTAAATTAAGGTTCTGGGGCTAATGAAGGTGGTAATTAAACTCACTTGGTGCCTTATCTGCATTACTTTAGCCCCAGGACCTGTGTAATTAAGGGTCTTTTCACAAGGGGGGGGGCGGACCCTTTTAGGGGATCCGCTTGCTCAGTGGGGGGTCTCTCCACTGATCCCCGCAGAGCAAGCAAATGACAGCTCTGTGTCTGCTCCGCTGCTGCAGAACAGACACAGAGCTGCTCGCTCTCCTCAATGGGCGGTCAGATGAAAATTAATCACCTGTCCATTTTCATCCGATCTGACAGACGGAAGGGAAATTGGATCTCCATCTGTCCCTTTTTGGCGGATTGGATCAGATCAGATGTCAGCGAGTGTAAACGGACACATGTCCGTTTACACCCGCCGCACCATAGAGGAGACTGGAGGTTCCAATCGGGTCCGCCTGAAAAACGTGCAGTCGGAACCAATTGGGACGTTTATGTGAAAGAACCCTAATATGTGTTTTCGGGTTTAAAGGGATGAGGTGACAACCCTATGCGATGTGAGTCTGATGCGGTTTCACAGTGCAGTATCACAGTGCGATTTCTGCTGTGACAGGTGCAAACTGAATGTGATTTCTAGGGGACTGGGCATAGCAGGAGATGAAATTCACACCAAACCTGCACTAACACCCCGGTCAAATCAAGTGCAACTTGGCATGCGATTTGCATGCCATGCTACTTGCAAATCGTACGCCAAGTTGCACCCTATTGTTTGCAATTACAGTGGTCAAACCAGTGTGGTTCCGACTTGGTCGTAGTCACACCAAATTCTAAAGTAGTACATGCACTACTTTTGGTGCGATTTGCATAGACATCTGTGTCAGATGTCTTGCAAATCGCACCTGAAATCAGCATCTCACCCGACTTAGAAATTGTGGGACTTCACTGTAAGTCGCATGATTTCAAAGTCGGGCTTGATGGGACCGTGGGGTAAATTTACACGGGAAATAATGCTTTTATAGATTACATGTGCATCTACGCTTTTCGGATTGCATCTGATCCGCATAGAATTCGCATCAGTGTCAACCAGCACAAAAAGAGAGACTGAAAGATCCGTCAGTATTTGCTGTCTGTATGTGCAGACAACCTTGTAGCCTGCTGAACAATTTAAGAAAACTAATGTTGAAAGTTTTCATTAGCAGTATATTAGCTACAGCTTCCTGCTTCTGTTAGGAGAATACTGGCAATTCTCCTAGTCTGTGACAAGATCATGGGGGCTTACCATTAAGGCTGGCCATACATTATACAATTTTCTTGAGAATTTTGCTTGAGATTTACCAAAAACCATATAATAGGAGGTCAAACCTAAACAACACTTTCAGTTGTATCCAATTACGCGGGCCCTTGCGCTACATAGTTGAAGGTAAATCTAAAGGAAATTGGGCAGAAATTGAACAGAAAATTGTATAATGTATAGTCAGCATAAGGGCCCATTCACACCAGAACAGGTGCATGTTTCCAGCACCACGTTCCAAACGCACTGGGTGTGTGATTTGCTGTGGGTGTCAATGTAATCCTAAAGACACCCCAAATTCAGTGTATTTGCCTGCACTGGATCGCACAGTAGTGCATTGCCATGTGATCAGGTTGCAGTGAGTTTTTAAAAGTAGTACATTTGGTGTGATCCATTAAGGTTTCAGCCCATGCAAATGAATGGGCTGAAAATCGCATTGCGCTGAATCACACAGGAATCGCACATGAACGTGGAGCTTGTTCCTGTGCAATTTCGGTGTGAACCAGCACCAGGGGCGGACTGACCATTTGGAAACTCGGGCACTGCCCAAGGGCCCGGGGTTAGTAGGGGGCCCCATGAGCTGCCCCTGGTACCTTTTTCAAGTTTGGGCAAGGACACAGGGGCCCCATGATCCCCTATTGCCCGGGGGCCCCATGAGTTGTCAGTCCGCCCCTGACCAGCACCAAAGCTGAACTCTAGGAATGATCTGTACTGCATACTTACATTGGTCCAGTTTGGCACAATGTAAGCGAAGGTGTTAAGGTATTTTCCCACTATCGCTCCGCAGCCAGGCACACATGCATGTTCTCTCTCTCTTGACTCAAGAAACAGTCTAGGATTTTGTTTTTTTTGTTGTTTTATTTTAGGGTTGAAGTTGGATGGGGATCGGGGACAGTAGGATACTCCAATAACTAGATATAACAAAGTTTGAGGATGCTGAACTTGCTTCTTGAAAGTTGGAACTCTTGGAATTTTGAACAGTGTCCCTGTGTGGCAGAAAGTGGACAGGTTCTGCAGAGCAGTATTGAGGAGGTTACACCTTCCTCAATGAACAGTCCAAGCAACATCCCCCCTTCCTTAGGAATGGATCAGCTATGCTTTTCAAGTCTAAAGCTTCATGAACACAAGCCTACCCTATCCGTCAGCCTCGGGAAAACACAAATCACGGAAAAACTGCTGCAAAATGCGGCAACTGAGGTACCGTTTGGTGTTTTCCTGCGGTCGGCGGTCAAAACGTTCCTATCCTGAACGTGATTCTTCTGTGTTCAAGAGAGGGAGGTTTAACCTCACCTAAAAGCAGAAGATCCTAAACTCTGCTAAAAGCCTACATGTACATGAACATATAGGTTTTTATGGAGTTGAGTTTAGGAACTTTGGCAGAAAAAAATGTCAAAAGCTCCTAAACTCGAGTTCAATAGCGGCTCGTGTACATGAAGCCTAAGCTGTTAGAAAACACCTGGCTGACCTCCTAGCACTTAAAGCGGAGTTCCACCCAAAAGGGGAAGTTCCACTTTAAAGATTGGTCCCCCGCTCCCCATTAAGGCATCTTTGGGGAGCGGGTACCCGAAATTGACAGGTTCCGTCTTCCACTTCCGCTGTGATTGCCTAGGTGATCGGAAGCAAAAGTTGTCCTCCCCCCTCCCTCCCCATAGTCTTGTGCAACACGTGACAGGTCCCAGAAGATGATGGGGCCATTCAGGAAGCGCAGAGCTGCTCGCGAATGTGCAGTGGGCACCCGGCTGTGAAGCCGCAAGCTGTCACAGCCGGGTGCCCACACTGAAGATGCTGGCGCCTGGAATACAGGAAAGCTGGTGAAACGGGCTGCGGCGGGAGCAATGTGGGATCGTGGGACAGGTGAGTGGCTGTTTTTTAAAAGTCAGCAGCTACAGTTTTTGTAGCTGCTGACTTTTATTTTTTTACAGAGTGGAACCAGGGGCGGACTGACAACTCATGGGGCGGACTGACAACTCATGGGGCCCCCGGGCAATAGGGGATCATGGGCCCCTGTGTCCTTGCCCATGCTCAAAAAAAGCCTATAAAAAGGTACCAGAGACTTTTCATGGGGCCCCCTACTGACCCGAGTGCTCGAGTGGTCAGTCCGCCCCTGAGTGGAACTCCAATTTAAAAGAAATGATAACACTCAGTCTCTAGGATCTCTCCCAGGCTGTACTAACAGAATGCCTCCTGATCAATGGTTGCTTCGTACTAGTATCCTGCAGGCAGCTTCCCCCAGTGCTAGCAGACTAGATCATCAGACAACACCCCTCTCAGCCACCCTTCATCAGTAAGGCTTCATGCACACTGGGTGTTTTGATAACCCTGGTAATGTTAGCTGTGTAAAGTCACATTAAAAACTTGAGTTTTTCAGCTTTTTTTAGCGTTTTTGCATTAGCGTTTAGCGGCATTTTGCTGCAATTAGCAGCATTTTCCCATATTTTTCTGTGTTTGCGGTCTTTAGCTTTTTTTACCGAAAACATTTTTTTTTTTCGGTCAAAAAAGTCCAAAAACACCGGTCTGGAGTGTTTTGCCGTATTTTTCAGTGTTTTTCGGCGTTAGAGCATTTTTACAGCTAAAAACTCCTCTAGAAAACCACTAGTCCTGAGTTTTTTCCAGCCAAAAAACGTCCCAGCCAAAAAACGTTGATTACAGTCTATGTGTGCATGGACACATAGGATAACATGCTGGGGGGTTTACTAGCTGTAGAAAAAAACGTCAAAAGCCAAAAACAGCTGCTGTAAGGTGTGCATGAGGACTTAACAGTGGCTCCAGGACTGCCAGCTGAGGCCTCCACTCGACAAGCACATGGCAGATGGTGATCTTCACATGGCATGAAGAAGACCCAGCTGCTCCCTGCTCCACAGTATTTATGCTTTCTCCCAGAATCCTCTAGGCCAAGCCTCCTAGGGATTAGCTGGGGCGCCATAAATATTAAACTGCTGATTAATATGCTCCCATCTATTACCCAGAGCTCCTCCAGGTGAACAGGGAGACAAGCTAACAGCCCCCTGGAACACAGACCAGACCAAATTAATCAAACCCAGCTCCACTAGGTACAGCGAGTGAAACTAAATTTGCCTACACTAACACTTAACTATGAATCCCAACAGAATACCAGCCTCACTGGGTATAGTGGGTCAACTAAATTTACCTACCAGAACAAATTAACCCTATTGACTACAATGAGCACCAACTACATTTACCTATCCTATCACCTGACTAGGAGGGTTCTACGTAAGTATGCATATCTTATACCCGATGGGGAAGAAGGAAATCACTACAGTAAGGGTCCACACACACTAGACCCCTGAGAAAATGGCAGAAAAAAGCAGCATAAAAATGTTCACAACAGCTTGTATTGCACACGTTTATGCGTGTTTGCATTTAAAAGCATTTTTTCCCAAAACATTCCCCTCTGCTCATTTTTCAGTATAATGCATACGGTAAGTATGTGTGTCAAGCATTTTTTCGGTCCAAATGCTCCTCTCAAAAATGCACCTGTGATGGGGTTTTGTTCAGCCAGTTCCTCTTGAAATATGCCTGTAAAACGCCCAAATTTGCATAGACACATAGGCCAACACGCAGCTGCTTCTACAGGCTGAGAAAAAAACCAAAAGCCTGTTGTAACAGCGTATACTCAGAGATGGACGTGGTTCAACCATTTTGGCTTCAACCTCCATCTTGGCAAAGGGATTAACCCTCCTGACAAATATATTTCTCCCTCATTCTTCCCCCTCCTCTCTATCGGAGAGTCCCAGTAACATTTGGCCAGATGTGTGTGAGTTAGGAATGTCACAGGAGGGTCATAGGAGCTATAAAGCCCCCCAAGGGAGCCGGGGCCTCCCTGTCCAAAGAACCTGCAAATTGTAACACCTCGGAAGAGATAAGGCAAGCTTTCCTAGGAGTTGAAAGAAATTCCAACCTAATAAACCTAACTCAGCGTAGGTGACAGAATCAGATAACCTTTGTTCTAATTCCCTTTCTCCCCTATGTCTCATATCTTGGAATATGAGAGACTTACATAAAAACCGAACCTATCGTCAGATTGGCAACGAGAAGGCAAACAGTTTGATAGGTCACTCGCATTGTCTCGGATACATAGGAAAACAGAAAAGTAGATCTCGTGAACCATACAGTGTATAATTTCATAATTCATATCTAATTAATCCTCAGACGTGTGTGCATAATAATCTACCCGCGGGTGGAATGTCACTTGTGCAGCTGGAAAGGTATGGGCCAAAATATGAGATTTTGGCTCTAGTTGAGGTATCCACCCATACCTACACGCCCTAAACGGGGTATTGGTCCTTGACTTCAGAGACACCCCCTGCTGGGGACTACAAAATAGGCTGTCAGGCCTAAGGTTGAAGACGTCTCCCATTTTAACATCAGTACCTCCTGGTGAGACCCGTGCCCTTTCGCTCTGAAACTTGGATCTGCTAACCCAGGACTTTGGCAAGTACCTTAACCCTTTCACCTCTCTCTGATATCTCTTTGCTGTGCTGTTAGTCTCTGTACATTTATATATATATATATATATATCTTAGTTACATCTTTTTCTGTAAATATTTTTATTGCACCCGTTTGACCTTTTAGTAACAAATCTTTACTTCTGAAAGTGTTGAACTGTTTCTATAGCGCTTTATTGCAATTTATGAATTCCTGCCTCTAAAGAGAACGCTACTGTGTTTGTTTAACCCTCTGCATAATCGGCCTGTGGTGACAGTATTATGCAGACGATTATCTCAACCATTATAGTGTTTTAGCTGATATCGCTGAGTTTCCTCTTTCTCTGTACAAAATGGAGGTGGTGGCAGTGTGAAGGGTTAATTGCGTAATTAACCTGACCCAGTAACAATCGCTCAGGCTGCCGGCACATAGATTGTGGTCCAATTAGCTGGAAAATCATTGTGCAGGGTGCAGCTGGGTGTGGCATTGTTACGCACGTGACATCGCGGTTTTAGATCGGCTAGTCCTTCGGTCACGAGTTTGGTGAGAAGGTCTGGGGTCTGACGCCATGATTGTGACACCTCTATGAGCATCATTTTTATGCCCAGTATGCATGAGGCTTAATTGGTGTCACTACAGTGATACGGACAATCTTTCATGTCCTGCTCAGGTTTGGTGTAAGCGAGCGGATTTTCCTATGCACACTGACCACAGGGGGTTGCTCGCTTGGCACTACCACCATTCATAGAACAGCTTGTATGTTTTTTAAAGTGGTAGTAAACTACAAAAGAAAAAAAAAATGCCCCCTGCACGTTAAGAGCAAAATGTGCTAGTATGCATTGTATGCTAGCACATTATGAAAGACTTACCTTAGAAGGAAGCCCTTCAGCAGCGCGCTGTCACCACTGACAGGGCTTCCATCTTTACCCAGCCTTCCTTCCAGGTTCCTGGGCTCCTTAGTATGAAGATTTCTTCATACTAAGAGCTGTGAAAATGTGGAATAGACTCCCTGAAGAGTTGGTTCAGGCCAGCTCAGTGGATTGCTTTAAAAAAGACCTGGATTCTTTCTTAGATACACAGAATATAACTGGATGCTAACATAAATAGGTAAAGTTGATCCAGGGAATATCCTATTGCCTCTCAGGGGATCAGGAAGGATTTATTTCCCCTGCAGGAGCAAATTGGATCGTGCTTTGATGTTTTTTTTTTTTGCCTTCCTCTGGATCAACTGTGGGTATAGGATTGTAACTTTTTTTTTTATGGTTGAACTGGATGGACTTTTGTCTTTTTTCAGCCAGGCTAACTATGTAACTATGTAACATGTATGGGAGAAGGAGTCACATGTGCACCCACACCTGGAAGTTCCAAGTATTTCACTTTGCGCTTGGAAGCTGAACGGAGCCACACAGGAATGAGGAATGGTAAGTACATGCTGCAGGTGAGGGAGGAGTTAAAGGAAAAGGTTACTTTAATGAAAACCGGTACTGAAAGATGCATGGAGGCTACCAACCATCACTGACCTTTCTCTAAAAATGTGCTTTCTGAGTCCCTGACTTGGAACAAAGACACACTCAGTGAAAATAAGTAAAATATTGTAAGAGTAGAATAAGAACGCCGGATCTGCATACTTTTTGGCTCAAAAAGCATGAAAGCTTGATTTCCTGGTAACTAGTGTTTTTAGAAAGAAATTGATTCCAGCATGTTGATCTGTCCCTGCCCCTGCAGGAATATACTGTGTGTACTTCACTAGTTCACCAGCTAAGCCACCTCTAATCTAAAAAGACATTTCCCAGCTGAATGATAATAGAGCTTATAGTAGTGATTGGACTGACTGGTCAGTGCATAGAAACAAAGCGTCCTGCAACACGAGCATAAACCCCTCACCACCGCTGTCCTGTGACCTGACACCGCAAATGGGAGAATCTGCTGGAGCCTGGAAATGCTGAGTATCCCCAAATCAACAGTAAAGGATAGTAGGGAAGGCAGAACAAACAAAACAGGAGAGATTAAATAGAAATCCCCTTTTTGGGGATATTGAGAAAGTAGAGATATGCGAAGTACTGGATATATGGAGCATTTTCTAGACATAAAAGGCCCTAAAACCATCAGTGGTAGTGTTGATTCTGTCAATCAGGGTGCAGAGCAGATGAACAAAGGGCAAGACCGGGCAGAGAATTTGGATGGCATTAGCATGTATTCACAGGGGAGAAATATTTCACACTGTCCTTATGTCAGCCATCACCAGCAGCTGTTCTCAGAACTACTTTCTAAATGTCCTTCCCGCTGCCCTTTGTGTAGAACAGGCTCCCAGGGTATGAGCAGAGTCCCCAGCACTTATTTAACATAAAAACAATTATTAGTAAAGTATGTACACTGAGTCTAAAACATTTATCTATGTGTTCACATATACTATAAAAATGCAAGTAAAGAGAAGTTCTGCCAAAAGCCTTATCAACTTTTTTAATGAAAAAAACTAATCTCACAGCAATGGAAAGGGGACCTTAACCACTTGCCATCTGCCCTATAGCAGATATACTGCTACAGGGTGGCACGGCTGCGCAAAATCACGTATATTTACACGTGATTAGCATTTCTGGGTAGGGTGCGCGTGCGCTGCCCTACCCGCACCACTATTGGCAGCTGAGGGTGTCAATCATTGGGTCCCAGCCGGCAATTCCCAGCCAGCACTCGGTGATCATCGGCAAAGCTGACAGGGGAGAGACCGCTAAACTCTGATCTCTCTCCTGTCAGCATGGACATGCTGCTTTGTATCTCCCTGCACAGCACAGATACAAAGCAGCATGTCTCCAAAGTAAAACAGCACACAGGACACAATGTAAAACACACACAGTTACCCTTTGATCACCCCAGATGTTAACCTCTTCCTGCCCAGTGTCATTAGTACAATGTCAGTGCTTTTTATTAGTACTGTTCACTGTATTAGTGTCACTGGGAAGTCAGTGGCAGTTAGTTCCCACCCAGTGTCAGAATGCTCACCGCAGTCCCGCTATAGGTCGCTGATCACCACCATTACTAGTATAAAAAAAAAACACAAATTCCAGTATATATACCGCAATTTGTAGATTCTATAACTTTCACTTAAACCAATTACTTTACAATTATTGGGATTTGATTTTAGCAAAGACATGTAGCAGAATACATTTTGGCCCAAATTTATGAAGGAATTAGATTTTTAAATTTTTTTTATTGGAAATGCTTTATAGCAAAAAGTCAAAAATTGTGAGTCTTTTTTTATTTATAGAGCAAAAAATAAAAAACGCAGAGGTGATCAAATACCAACAAAAGAAAGCTCATTTTGTGGGAAAAAATTACATAAATTTTATTTATCTAGAGCATTCCATTACTGCGCAATTGCCAGTTAAAGTAATGCAGTGCCATATTGCAAAAAATTGCCTGGTCAGGAAGGGGGTAAATCCTCTGAAGGGCAAGTGGTTAAAGGGTGGTTACCCTTGGCTACGTTTTTTCATTTTTATCATTTTTTTCACACAAGTAGAGCTTTGTTTTGGTGGTATTTAACCACCTACCCTCCTGAGGATTCACCCCCCTTCCTGACAAGACCATTTTTTGCGTTACAGTGCTACGTTACTTTAACTGACAATTGCGCGATCATGCAACACTGCACCCAAATTAAATGTATGTCATTTTTTTTCCCATGAATTAAGATTTCTTTATGTGGCATTTGATCGCCCGTGCGGTTTTTATTTTTTGCGCTATAAAAAAAAGACCAACAATGTTGAGAAAAAATATTAATATTTTTGCTATTAAACATGTCCAGTAAAAAAATTAAAAAAATCAAATTGGTCATAAATTTAGGCCGAAATGTATTCTGCTACATGTTTTTGCTAAAAAAAATCCCAATACGTGTAAATTAATTGGTTTACGTGAAAGTTATAGCATTTACAAATGGCGGTATAGATACTGGGATTTTTTTTTATTTTTACTAGTAATGGTGGTGATCAGCGACTTATAGCAGGAATGCGGGACTGAGGCGGGCATTCTGACACTGGGGGGGAACTGACTTGGTGTCACTGACATCCCCAGTGACACCAATACAGTGATCAGTGCTGAAAAAAAAAGCACTGACACTGTACTAAAGGCACTGGGTAGGAAGGGGTTAACATGAGGGGCGATCAAAGGGTTAACTGTGCACTGGGAGTGTTTTACTAGGGGGCCATGTGTTAGTGCTTCACTGTAATCACACTGCTTTGCATAGCCGTGCTGTGCACAGTTTCAGTTTTCTAAAGAATCTTCATTCAGAATTCGACCCATGTATGGCCTGCATAAGGCCTCATTCACACAGGAGCTTACATACATAGTCTGTGCTTAAGTAGTCAGAGGCACCAGGTGCTGTGTGCAGGAGCCCAGTCATTATTACATAGTTGGTGATACACATTTTGATTTGACAGATCAAAACATGCACAAAGCCAGTTTTAAGCTTATCATCATAGTGCAATATACAAGCATAATACAAACATTTGACAATGTTGTTTTGACAGCTTCACTCATAAACAGGAATGCACAGGTTTCATGATGTCAATGTAGGAGAGACTTGCCACAAGGGAAATTGCTACAGAGTACAATTTTTTTTTCTAAGCAGTTTGAGACTTTCTTCACCAAGATTTGTCCTCTTGATCCAGTCTATAGTCATTTGTCTATTATTTGCAGGAGTGTAACTTTTTTGATTGACAGCTATATAAACATATCTTGAAATGCTAATTCTGGACAACCCTCACATACATTTGAAATAGTAATCAGAATATCCAACTGCTATATGGTTTATCTTTTTTTTTTTAATTTAAGGTACTTATATAGCGCCATCAATTTATGCAGCGCTTTACACACACCAGTAATATGGGTGGAGTGCACAATGATGATCAATCACAGTGCATAGCAATCAAGCCCTCCTACAGGCCATATATAAAGAAAAAGAAAATTGGATTGCTGCACATAAAAAAAACTTTTATTCTTGAAAAATCACCATACAAAAGGGTGATCCAAAAAAATGGACAAAGCCATACATCATAGTGTTCAACAGTTTTGGGCTATTATGTTATCTGTTTTTGTTATTTAAGGTACTTATATAGCGCCATCAATTTATGCAGTGCTTTCACACACACACACACACACACACACACACACCAGGGGCGGACTGACAACTCATGGGGCCCCCGGGCAATAGGGGATCTTGGGGCCCCTGTGTCCTTGCCCAAACTCAAAAAAGCCTATGAAAAAGGTACCAGAGGCATCTCATGGGGACCCCTACTGACCCCGGCCCTCGGGCAGTGCCCGAGTTTCCAAATGGTCGATCCGCCCCTGACACACACACACATTTTATATATATATATATATATATATATATATATATATATTGTACATTCACATCATTCCCAAACCCTCAAGAAGCATACAGTCTAAAGGTCCATAACTCACATTCATACATACACATACTAGGGCCAATTTACACAGGGGCCAGTTAACCTACCAGCATGTCTTTGGAGTGTGGGAGGAAACTGGAGTACCCGGAGGAAACCCATGCAGGCACAGGTTACTTTATGAAATTATTCCTGAATACAAATGCACACTTGTATTGGGCAAGTGTGGATGTGGTGCCTACCAAAATTTCCAACTCAGCCTAAGCAAAGCCTAGATCAGTGTTTCTCAACCAGGGTTCCATGGAACCCTAGGGCTCCTCCAGACATTGCTAGGCAATTTCTGCTTCTAAGATACGTTCCCACTGACACCACTGTTTTTTTTTTAGCTATTTGTAAAGGGAGTAATTGTTCTCAATGACCACAAGTGTAAGGAGCATTCTTCCGCCTGACCATCACACTAATGTATATGAGTTGTAGATATAATAATTTTTAGCAGGGGTTCCCTGAGACCGAAAAGTTATTTTAAGGGTTCCTCTGTGTTGAAAAGGTTGAGAAAGGCTGGTCTAGAAGCTATTTTGATGGGCAAATCCATGAGTAGAACAAGGCAGCTGTGCAAGGTCATGTCATGTCTATTGTGCCCTCGAATTAATGGTATCCATTGTGGTTTTATGGGCTACAGTATGAGCCCTGAAGAGCAGACGTGTCCTATCCACTGAAACAAAAGAGGAAAAAAACAGAACAGCTGAGACCCTAAAGATTTGTAACAAGTAGAGGTTTGCTTTCATACTTACAATTAGTCTGTAATGATTAACCTAGACTTGTTGCTGTAAACCCATTATCTGTGAATGTGATTACATATTGGTTGTTATAAAACAGCAGATGTCCTTTTTCGGTTGTAACTTGTCAGTGAAACATACATAGTAGAAGTAAAGTACTTTTTTTTGCTTGATTTTTTTTTTTATACCATAAATAGATGTACACAGTTCTGTTGGATAATGATTTAGGGGAACTGCAATAGCTTTGGGTCAATTTTATATGACATGTATTATAAGTTTATGTGTTGGATCTTTCATATGTTTGTTTTCACTATATATACAATATTTACATTTGTTTCACAAATAAACATTTAATATTTGACAAAAGACTCCCAGAAGAAAGGACAGCAGAAGCTGTTAGCCTTGGGGCTCAATTTATCAGATGCAAACCCTAGACAAAGCGGTCCAATCAGAAAAGACTCAGAAATCAGAAAGGATGCATTCACTTTTGCAAAAAATCTCATCCCTACCCTCACAGACGTAGAATTGGCTATAGATCGAGCACATCGAATCCCCAAACCGTCACTTCTACCATCGACGGTCCCCAGGGATACACTGGCGCATGTACATTTTTATCACGTGAAAGAATAATGATTGCAGCAAGAAATTCTACCTCCATTCCCTCAACCCAAGCAAACATCAAATTGTTTGCAGACCTATCCAAAGCCACACTCTCCAACTGTAAATGCAGTGCCTGGGGTCTTCTCAGACCATCACCAGTTCCTGACAGGCCATGGAGGATGGTATCTATGGACTTCATTGTGGAACTCCCTCCATCAGAAGGGTATACAACTAACGTCATCATAGTAGGCCGCCTGTCTAAGATGGCCCATTTCTTGCCTCTCAAAAATACGCCTTCTGCTATGGAGACTGCTCGAGTGTTCATCAAAGATATCATGAGACTTCATGGGGTCCCCACGAATATGGTTTCTGATCGGGGAGTTCAGTTTACTTCACAGTTATGGAAGGCACTATGCGAAGTTTTGAAGATCAAAATGTCCTTGTCTTCTGCTTATCATCCTAAAGCCAATGGGCAAATGGAGAGGACAACCAGACGTTCGAGCAATACATCAGATGCTTCACTACATTCGTCCAGGACGATTGGGTATCGTTACTGCCATTGGCAGAATTTGCCTATAAAGACACTAGTCATTCTGCTACAGGTCCGTCTCCTTTCTTCGCCAACTATGGCTTTCACCCTTCCTTTTTACCTGACTTTGTTCCTGAGCCCACTGTTCCAGCTGTCCAGAGCACGGTCTATTTCCTCAACCGAACAGTAAGTTGCAGGAATAGCAGGAAACAATAACCAAAGCACAGGTGGCTAACAAGAAGGCTTTTGACAAGAAGAGAAGGGGGCAAATGATCCTCCAAGCAGGAGATCAAGTATGGCTGTCTACAGAAAATCTCAGGTTGGCATGTCCCTCGACAAAGCTTGCACCTAAATTTGTGGGATCGTTTCCAGTAAAAAAGGAGTCTCAATGACGTGTCATATGAACAGTCCTTACCAGATTCATTCAGGATCCGCCTGGTGTTCCATGTCTCGCAATTGAAACCTGCAGTACCTGATCCCTTTGCTGATAGAGAATCTGGTCCACCTGAGCCTGTGATTGTTAATGGTGATGAGGAATATGAGGTGGAAGCCATTGTGGACTGTAGGAAGAGGAGGAACCAACTGCAATATTTAATCAAATGGAAGGGGTATGATCCGGAAGAAAACTCCTGCTTGCCTGAACAGAGTGTCCATGCCAAAAAGCTTATTTGTGCATTTTCCCACAGTCACCCAAAGAAGGAAACCCAATTGGGCATCCAGAGGTTGCCTATAAGGTGGGGGCAATGTCAGAGATGTGTCGGCCATATCGCAGCTAAAGTTTCTAGGCGCACTCAAATGCACATATGCGGTCCTGTGGGTGCCCATCCAGCTGTGCAGAGACGCACGTATATGCGCAGGTGTGCGCTCATTCACCATTGATGCTGGTACCAAGTGGCCTATATAAGTGCAGCAGCTGCACTAGCTCATTGCTGTCTGATCTGCAGCTCCCCCTGTATTCCTGTGCCTGTTCCTGTGTTTGATGCCTGGAATTTACCTGGCTTGTTTTGACCTTGCTTGAACACTACCTGCACTGACATTGGCTTGTCTCCTGGATTCTGCCCGTGCCTCCTTTCTCTGTCTGATCTGCCTCTACCGCTGCTGACATTGGCCTGTGACCTTACGTCGCTTCTGCCTGCCGTCTGTGCCGGATCTGCCCATCTGTTACTGACCCGGCTTGTCTGACTGCATCCTGCTGTGCCACCTGCCTGCTACGAGCCTGCCCTGCTGTGCTACCTGCCTGCTCTGCTGTGACATCTGCCTGCAGCCAGCCGCACAGACTACCAGACTGATGAGGCACTCATACCCGTCGTGCTCTTGTGGTTGCTATTCCACCCTCAGTGGCCCTTGAGTTGGAGCTGCACCTTCTTCTGCAGGTCAGGCTCACCAACGAGGTGACACTTTCAGATTTTCCCCATTTTGCAGGACTATATCTGGCAGCACTGTTCAGTGTACTCTGATGACAGGGAAGTCTTCCGACTGTCAGAATACAATAGCTCAGCATGGAGGATTCCCCCATCCACATCAAATGTGTGGATGGAGGAAATCGAGTCTTTTTTTCTTTTTGCTCAACCAGTTGGTTGATTGAAAAAAATTACTCATCTATGGGCTGATTTCCTAATGTTGACGAGAAAGAGGATAAAAAGAGCATGACGCTCCACCTGCTGGCTAAAAATAAGGAGTTAGAATATTATTAGGCAATATTTCATTTATACCTGACTGAAAGAAATGTAAATAAATTTCTGGCTATAGCAGAAAATCTATACAAAACTACTATAAATTCCCATGAAAGCCCATCCCCAGTCTGATAAAAAGACTTCCCCTGCAACTGAAAAAACTAAAATGAATACATACCTAAAATCTAGCAGTCTAATGACATTACAAATCCACCCTCCTGTTCTCCAGTGTCAGGCAATCCTTCTTCCTTGGGCACCATTTAATTCAGTAGTATTATGAGCCCTGGCTACTATGATGACACCCCAACCCCCTCTTTCACCTTCCAGAAACTGTCCATGACAACCTAGGCTCAAAAATATGGGATGGGTTGAATTACATCACCCATTGTTAACCTGGAAGACTGGTGACATCAAGTGGCAGAGAGGATCTTCTACAAGAACAGCTCTGGATTAAAGGTTAGAATTGCAGTAAAAGCAGATTATTATTTTTTTTTTGTAATTATGATGGGCTACTTTAGGACAAATGAGAATTCCTCTTATCATGTATTTAAACACTAGTCAAGAAAGTAGAAAAGACCTGAGCCTTCTATCATGCATTTCTGAGGGTATATACCCTTTGATGTGCTTTTCTTTAGGATAACCATATACCTAAAATGTTAGAAGATTCAGCTACTACATGATCATTTTAAACAATGACAGTGGAATAAATAGGCATGCTTGTTTATGCAGTGTAGACACCCCTGGTTCTGTCTCTATTTCGGAGTTACAATGATAACAGATTACAAAAATCCATTACAGCACACCATTTCTTCTCCTGAAAATGAGGCCTGGACATGGTGGCACACCTTGAGGGTAACCCATACACATACACTTGTTTCCCACTTACAAGTCAGTTGAAAGATACATCTGGGGAACATCATGTACTATCATTTCTATTGAATGTGCACCTTATTTTCGTACCTGGCACTAATATCTATTGGGTGGAAGAGCCTTCTGAATAATAAAATACATGGGCTAAATAAAACATCACTCAAGTCTGAAGAAACCCAATAACAAGTATCCTGCTCTCTACCTTTCAGCATGTAGGGATGTAAATGATTAAATAGTGTATCTTCAGTCTGTTAGACATGTAGATTACAAAACCAGTTCTTTGAGTGCTGTTTCCAAACATTTACAGAGGACACCTCAATGGGTGCATATCTACAATAACATTTCATAATGGCTTTGTTTTCTTTTAATTTTTATCTATCTTATAACTTAAGAACTATAAGCGTTCATATTTGAAAATCAAAGCTAATAAAAATATTGCATATACCATTTAAGAAATATTCCTATAGGTGTCATAAAACTTGATTATCGTAAAGCAGCCTGCAATAGGATAGCACTATATAAATCAATAATAGTGAATGTGATGTACAGGTTTACAAGAGTGTTGGCTGATCTTTAAAGGGTCTGTTCCCCTAAAATTACCTAAAAAGGACCCTTAAGGGGCCTGTTTCCTTAAAGTCTGCTAACATTACTTCTTTTTTGGGACCCCCAGGTGGGTTATGCCATAATGTACTAGCATGTATAGCATATTAGCACTTTATGGCACACTTACCTGTCAACAAAGCCCTCCAGTGCTGTGCTGTGATCGATCCAGCCAGTCCAATGCGCTTCCGTCTTCGGCCAATCTTACTTCAGGGTTCTGTGCCTTCAGCTGCTTGAATGGCTGGGCCGCGATGACGTCATGCACAGGAGTCATGTAGCAGCGGCACGGATTGGGCCCATAAATGTTCACCGAGCTGCGCATGACAGTCCGGAGGAAGCATTTATGACAGAAAAGACCGATAAGGTAAATATCCTGTCAGCAATTTTTTTTTCATTTAAACATCAAACGGAGTGCTTTATTGACCAAACTTATGATACAACATGTTTACTAAAAGCAACATAGTATAACGTGAGCCACAATCAGCAGGTGAATGGAAAACAAAAATTGTACATCCATACAATACAGCGCTGACATGAGTAATGACAAGACCAGGTTGAGGTAATTCACATAAACAGGATAGAAAAGCCAATACAACAAATCTCTGCAATATCAGACCCGGGGGGGGGGGGGGGGAGGAGGGGAGAGGGGAAGGGGGGGATCTTACAAAGGAGGAGGGGGGATACGTGGCGAAGAGATCGCTACTCTGATAACCATGGAGCCCACACCTTGTCATACTTCCAGGGACAACCCCAATTAATGAATTTAAGTTTATACATGGGTAAGGGCGGCATGCACTCACGTCTCCCAGGCCGACAAAGCTGGTTGGGCTGGGGAGGTCTATTTGAACAATATCTCCTTTTTAGCATAAAATAGTAGGTATGAGATAAAGAGTTTAGTATGGTGCGAGCGTAAGCTGAGTCACTATAGACCGCAATTTTTTGAAACGGGATTAATACCCAATGCAAATATAGAGTTGAGTCCTATATTGAGGGGAATTTTTGGATTTAATAGGTATATTTATACAGTGTGTTATACAGCCAGTGGTATGGGATATTAGTCTCACGTATCCCTATAGGAACCGCATCAGCTCTTACATAAGAGGAATTTTTGGAACCCTTAGAGGGGCACATCTAAAGGAACCATGAATGTCTGAATGCAATCCATTGAGACCTTTATGTTTACAACACCATTACCTACATATTCATGTTCTTCACTTTTTCAGTGGGAATTTTTTCTGGTTTCCTTAATGGTAATTCACATTAGTCATATATGAATGATACTCATGCACCACTTTATACATCCTTTTCATTATATTTCTTATTCATTCTACTTTTAGAACCATTTAATATTTTGAATTCATTTCCATCTATGCTGGTCACTCAAGAAGATTTATACCCACTATTTATTTGATATGGCATACCCACAAAGAAGGTAATGAGATGTATATCAATAATCTAACTAACCTGCATATGTGCATCCTACTAGGTTGATATGAAGATGACAGGCCTTTGATTCTCCTGAATTCATGATAATCCACTATTTAATTCCTAGGATTCCATCCATACATATTTTGAGTTTCATAAAGGAACAGTTAAAGAATAAAAAGATTTTACTAGGTCATCCAGTATGGAACTTTTCATCAGATGAATACAGAAGGAACTTTTACAGCCTCGCATTTATCACTTTTGCCCATACAGCCATTCTGAAGACGCCGAAAGGTTTTTTATTTTAATTCTTTGATTTTAAACATGATTGCAACATGTTCACCATGTCTATGTCTACCTTTTTCATGATCTATGTGATCTAATAAATTAATTATTGCATTCACTTATGTAGTGATATATTACTCCGCATAGGATTTAATTAACCATCTCTCAGGCAGCTTTGCACTGGTCAACTGCCATTTTGTTCTTCCAAGTGTTATTGAGTTTACAATCCACACTTTAGTCAAAGTGAGTCGGAGACATTACAAGGATATAGTTTTGTATGAATTAGTATGGCAATTTTTTCTTATTTTTATAGTATAACGTGAGCCACAATCAGCAGGAGAATGGAAAACAAAAATTGTACATCCATACAATACAGCGCTGACATGCGTAATGACAAGACCAGGTTGAGATAATTCACATAAACAGAATAGAAAAGCCAATACAACAAATCTTTGCAATATCAGACCCCAGGAGGGAGGGGGAAGGGGAGAGGGGAAGGTGGGGATCCTACAAAGGAGGGGGGGGGATACAGGGCGAAGAGATCACTACTCAGATAACCATGGAGCCCACGCCTTGTCATACTTCCAGGGACAACCCAGATTAATGTATTTAAGTTTATACATGGGTAGGGCAGCATCCACCCGCGTCTCCCAGGCCGACAAAGCTGGAGGGGCTGGGGAGGTCCATTTGAACAATATCTCCTTTTTAGCATAAAATAATAGGTATGAGATAAGGAGTTTAGCATGGTGCGAACTTTGGTCATCCTCATTAACCCCTAATAATGCCAACTCCGGTGAGATAGGTAGGGAGGTGCAGCCGGAGATTGATATCAGCGAAAACCTCATACCAATAGGCCATAATCACAGGGCAAGACCAACAATGGTGACAAACAGGTCCCAGGCAGGGTAGATTGTGTGAAGTCTCAAGGGCATGTAATACATTCTGTGAAGGAATTTAACCTGAATCAACTTATCTCTAGAGGATATAACCAGTTTAGGGCCCCTTTCCAAACAATTCTCCCAATCCACTTTATCTAAGGTTGAGATATCAGCCCGCCATCGTTCCCACACACGCTAAAGTTTTGGACAATTAACATTAAGAAGCCGAGAGGGGTTTCACCAAGTTAGCAATTCTTCAATAGGGTTAGTCTGGAGGAGAGGCGCTCGGCTGAATTGGGCTCTCGCAGCGTGGAAGATATGCCCCAGCAATTTAAAAAAAAAACAAAAAACTTTACTACCACTTTAAACTGTCCTTAAAAATCCCTTAAATTATCACTTCCCCTTTAAATGATTTTAAAGGGCATATGACACTAAAAACTGATATAGCACATTAGGATTTTATTGCGTTACATTATCAACCAATTGTTTTTTAATTCTTTATTTTAATACCAATACAGGAGTAAGGCACCCAGGTAAATATATACATACCATAATTGTCATAAAAGACAAACTGGTTGTACAAAAGGAGGCAGGGGTATTCAAGCACATGGAGCAATCATGGTAAGTCTTTCACAAAAACGGAAAATTTCCTTTCAAATACTTACTGTAATTTTCCTTTCCTGATGGACTCCATGGCAGCATATGTATGGGTTAGTCCCGCCCTCTCTTCTTCTATAGGACCCCACTACCATAAATCTTTGCTCCTCGCCAGAGGCCGTATTCCATAACTAGCCTACTCATGACATTGGAAGGGTACTCCTGCTGCCATGGAGTCCATCATGAAAGGAAAATTACAGTATGTATTTGAAAGGAAATTTTCCATTTTCCTGACAGGCTCCATGGCAGCATGCATATGGGAAATAACTAGCCATACACACACGGGTGGGCAGATACTCAAACAAAGACTTTAATCTGCCACATCAACCGACAGGACTTTCAAACAAAAATTAACAGAGGATAAGGAGGCAGGCTGTACCCAGTAATGAGCCATAATGTGTTGATTGAGGACCATGAGGCCGCTCTGCAGATCATCTTGGCGACATGCTGGGAAGCCGCCCAGGACATAGCCACACTTCTGGTTGAGTGTGCGGTCACCGTCTCCGGAGGCACCAAGCCCTTAGCTCTGTAGGCCATTTGAATGGCCTGGACAATCCAGGCCATGGTTGACCTGGAAGACACCCGGTCTCCTTTACACTTCCCATGGAAAAGGATGAATTGACGTTCCGACCTGCGGAAGGATGCTGTGACCCGCAAGTATAGCCTTAAGGTTTCACCTACCTCTAGGGGGTGGGCGTCATAGACTCCCCGGGGCTCTAAATGTTGGCAGGAGAATCTCTTGGTTCTCGTGGAAGACAAAGGTCACTTTAGGATTAGAACCTAGCATAGGGATGAGGACCACTCGATCCGGGAAGAATGTAAAAAATTTACAGCCAAGGTTCCCGATTTCGTAGACTCTTTTTGCCGAGATACCTGCCACCAGAAAGGCTGCCTTGATGGAGAGCTCCCTCACTATGGGAGGCCCAGCTGATTCTGGCACACCTCCAGAGAAGGAGTCGAGGACAAGCAGCAGGTCCCATTTTGGGAACCTCAGTTTCGTTTGGGGTCTCAACCTTGCTACTCCTTTGAAGAATTGCTGAACCAGAGAGTGTTTGGCCCATGATACTCCAGTGAAGGCCAAGATGGCTGAAACTTGAACCCTGAGGGTGCTGACTGACAGGGGCAGGTCCAGGCCTGACTGCAGGAATCCCCGGACATCCTGAACCCTCGGATTACTAAAGGATCCATCCACATTTGAGATGTAGTCCACGAACTTAGACCAGACTCTTCCAGAGACCCCGTTGGTACTTGGTCTTCTGACATTCATCAGGGTAGGGATGACTTCATCAGGACAGCCTAAGACCTCCAACCTCCCCCTATGAAGAATCAGACCATTAGATGAAGCCAGGATGGGCAAGGGTGAAGAATGTTCCCATGTGACAGCAGGTCTGGTCTGAGAGGGAGAGGAACCAGATCCCAAAAGCTGAGCTGCGCCAGTAAGGGAAACCATGATCTGTTTGGCCAGTATGGATTTACAGCCACTACCTCCACCGCTTCTGCTTTGAGCCTCTGAAGAAACCTGAATATGACAGGGACCGTGGAAAACGCATAGGCCGTGCAAAACCAACACTGAGCCATCAGAGTACCTACCCTGATGGCCTGGGGACAGCAGTTCCTGGTGTAGAACATCCCCAGTTTGCTGTTGCATGGGGAGACAAACAGGTCAACTCTCAGACTGATTCTGAGGGTCAGTATCCACTTGAAAACATCTGTGTTGAGAGACCAATCGTTGTTCTCCAAACTGAACCCCGGAAAAGAAGTCTGCTTGCGAGTTTTGGACTCCAGGGACGTATACTGCCCATATGTTGGACAGGTTTCTCTGAGTCCAAGTCATGATTGGCTCTATCTCTCGCAAGAGGGACAGGCTGTGGGTCCCTCCTTGTCTCCTTATGTAGGATACTGCCGTCATATTGTCGGACCTCAGGAGGACTGATTTCCCCTGTGTTAGGTGCTGGAAGGCCTGTAGGGCACAGAGCGCTGCTCGTAATTCCAGGATGTTCAACCCCAACCTGTGGGACTGAAAGGTCCATCTGCCCTGAGCTATCTCTGAATAGCAGAGAGCACCCAATCCAGAGTTGCTGGCATCTGTAGTGATTGTGACCCAGGAGATGAAGGCAATCGAATGGCAATTGAGCAGGTTCTTCCGCTGCAGCCACCAAGGAAGGCTTCTCCTTCATGGAGGGAGATATGTAAATGACCTAGCCCATGCTGCCTGGAATCCACTGTTGAAGAAAGCCCTTCTGGAACAGTCATATTCTCCACTGCTTCACCATCGGCACTGTGGACACCATGGTGCCAATGATCTTAAGGCATTGGAGGACCTGAAGGTGTGAGAAAGACAGTATTCAGCACAAGATCACCGGAATCTTCTCCATGGGTAGGGAGATGGTGGCGCCAATCATGTCGAAATGAGCCTCGAGAAATATTAGAGACCGCGTGGGCTGTAACTGGCTCTTCTCCATATTCAGCAACCACCCGAACTCAAGAAGGTTCGAGATGACGTGGGCCCTGTGCTGTGGCAGCTGTACTCTGTCCTGGGATAGTAGGAGCAGGTCGTCTAGGTAGTGGTGCAGGTGAATGCCTCTGGTACTGATCAGGGTCATGACTGCCAATAAGACTTTTGAAAACAATGTTGAAAGCCCAAAGGGGAGACACATGAACTGGAGATGCCAATGGTCCGCAGCGAACCGGAGGAATCTTTGAAAATGGGCACATGAAAGTAGGTGTCCTTCAGATCTCTAGACAGGAGCCAATTACCTGGCTGAATTGCTTGTTGAATTGTGAACAGTGTCTCAATCTTGAATTTTGACTTCCTGATAAATGAATTTAGATGGGTGAGATCTATGACCGGCCTCCATGCCCCGTTTCTTTTCTGGACCAAAAAAAGAGGCGAGTACATGCCCTGAAATTCTTTGCCCTCTGGAACTGGCACGATAGTGCCCTGCACCAGCAGAGATTCCATGTAGGACACCAGGATTTCCCTCCTTTCTTTGGAATGTGCCCAATCATGCCCTAAAGATACAGTGTTGATGGCCCAGGTATCCCAGATTGAAGCCACTTAGACATGCCGCAAGTGGCGAAGATTTGCCCCCACCTGGCCTGCCTGAGCGGGCCCAATCTCAAAAGGAATTTGTGGTCTTATAACCTCCAGAGGTCTTCTGAAAAGATGATTGGCTTCTCCTCCAGATTCTCTTGAATTCACGATCCGTCTTGTAGAGGTGCACGTCCCTAGCTCATTCTGAGCCTTGCTTTCTGGGCTGAGCCCTCTTCAGGCCTAGCAAACGCCGATCCTGGGGCAGGAAATCAGGCCTTCCACCTCTAGTCCGGGCTATAGCGCTGTCCAGTTTGTTCCCAAACAGGGAAGAACCCTCTAAGGGGATCTTGCACCATGCCTGCTTAGAGGCTGGATCAGCCAACCAGGGCCGAAGCCACAACGCACGCTTGGCTGTCACTGAGGACAGCATAACCCGAGCCAGCAGACGGATAAGGTTAAACAATGCCTCCCCCCAGAAAGGCAGATGCCAACCTCAGCTCCTGAATAACTTAATTCCTGGCCACCTCTTCCGGAACTCCTCTGAGGGCCCCATCCATGTTATCTGACTACACTTCCATAGCTTTAGACAAGGCCGCTAAGGGAAGCACTGGCTTGCAAGCCATCCCAGCCTTAGTGTAGATTCGCTTGAGATCAGAATCGATTCTCCTTTCCAGGTTGTCCATGAAGGACACTGAATCTTCGAGAGGGAGGGTAACGTGCTTGGCTAGTCTCATCAAGGCTGCATCCACCAGAGGGGCCAATGTTTGACCTCCTCTGATTTGAACGGATAAAGCTTGGCTGCCTTATTCAGCAAGGAGGCCCTCTTATCGACATTGCTCCACTCCTCGTTGAAAATTTCCCTGAGTTCCTCCGGGAATAGAAAGTTTGGATGATCCTTCCTTAGATGTTTAAAGAATTTCCTGTGTTTAGGGGGAGATTCCACAGTTTCTTCCCACTTCATGGCCTCTTTGACCGCTTTGACAAGGGCGAGACCAAGGCGAAATCGAAGCCCACACATGGATCTTCACTTTCCGCCTCACTATCTGAGGCTCCGGCTGACAGGTGGCAAGGTTGTGAAGGCTCCAATCCCTCTTGGGGATCTTTGGGAAGGGAACACAACCCGACCGATGGGCTGCGGGTGCGACTAGTCCCAATTTCTTTCAGGGACTCTTGAACGACCCGTCTGACCAAAGCCTCTACCTGTTGGTTGGCACTTTCTCTCCAGCCAGTCGCCCGTGCAAAACAGGAGTCACACAATGACCTGTTGTCAGGAACCATAGAATTGCACCTCCAGCAAGTTTTATATTGGAGCAGCTGGAGTGCCCCTTAACACGATGCCTGGAGAAGGAGCGAGAGCTTCTCCGATGACACCTGGAGCTGGAAGGAGACTTATGGCGTCCAGATTTAGAGGA
Organism: Staurois parvus; assembly: GCF_062004578.1. NCBI lineage: Eukaryota > Metazoa > Chordata > Amphibia > Anura > Ranidae > Staurois > Staurois parvus. The sequence goes on from NW_028318331.1 coordinate 964,732, forward strand.
CGAATGATGGCACAGAGACCTGGACGCACTTCCGTCATCGTGTGTTGTATAGTGGCGATCAGACCTAGAAGGGCCAAGAGAGAGAAACAAAAAAGACACAGAACGAGGGATACTTAAAAGCCACAGAAAAGGGCCAGTGAGGGATCAAGGGGCTAAAGCCGTCCATCTGTACCTACTTCGCAGGGGCTGGCCACAAGGAGGCGGTGACACATCCATGCCACGTCAGCTGCGAAGGCAACCAAGCTGTAAAAAAAAAACCATGACATTCAAAATCCCAGCAGACCACCAGGGGGGGCAGGAGGGACAGGTACTGACCTTCACAGTGGACTACAGCGCTTGGCGAAGCTGCTGCATTCAGCCCACAGGATTTCGCCAAAGCTGTGACATCATCGCCACCATACTGCGCATGCGCTGGACCCCAGGATGCCCACGCATGTGTGAACACCGCCATCTTGCCATTGTGCCTTTGATCAGCAGATCAGGGGTGCATTGCAGGGCTCCTGCACACTGTCAGTGTTTCTGTCTGTTTGTACCTTATACAGGCAAGCAGTTTCAGAATGACAGGAGGAATCAATGAACTACAGGAGCACTCACCAGCACCCCTGCTGTCCATTGAGAACTACAAGCCATCAGCCGCAAAGTATATCAATACTTGTAGTCCATTCATTCACAGAACTGTGTGAATGAATGACAAGGCTGTGTAGGCAGAGCCCCACACGACCACACTCTTTTCAAATTGTGACAGCGGATACAGGGAGAAGATCCACAGCCTGCTGTCTTGGGGGAGGGGGAATCATGGTGAGGCTTCAGGAGCGGGAACATGTTACATGTTCCACCCTGAAAACGGGTGGGACATGTAACATGTTCCCAAAGGTGAACTTATCCTTTAAACTTTTTTTAAACATTTTATCTGTTGCTTCCTGGTATCTAAGCTAAGCCAAAATGATGTGGTACATTCCAGGAATCTTCACAGGCATTTTTTTTTCTTTCATCTGCAGGAGGGGAGGAGAGGCTTTCTCACCTAAGCACATGCTCCTGCCTGCAAGCCCGAGCGAAGGACAGATGGATTCCATGAAGTAAATGCTACATGAATCATCTACTCTTATTCAAAAATGCTATGAGGGTGTTTTTAAAAAGTGATTTGGATGGATGGGTTTCCTTTGAATGTTAAAAATGAACTAAATAGCGTTTTCAATTTGTGGTGCTCAGTTTACAGTTTAGTTTCACATTAAAACCTGGTTCACATTAGTGCAATTTCAGATGCGACTTGAGTGGCTCAGAATCACATGAAATTATAAATCACATTGTTTTCAATGGTTCCCATTTACATCAATGTAGCACAGCACAGCGCGATTTTGGAAAAGGGTTCCTGTTCGAATTTGGTGTGATTTCAGGGCAATGCATGAGAAACACTTGTACTTGCGTTTTTGCAGGTTCTTAACAACCGGTGACTCATCCCTGATGGTTGACAGTCATTTGCTTTTTAGGGAGTCAGATTCCCCCCCTGGCAAAGTCCCCCCATGTTGAGGGCATATGGCTTGGTATGGTTCAGTGAGGAGGGGGGCACACGTTTGTTACCCTCCTTTCCTGTCTTGCAAAGCTGCATGCTTAAATAGGGATTGGGGGGACCCCACGCTATTCTCTTTGTATTTTTGGTGTGTGGATCGTTCTTAAACCCATACCAGAGGGCCTGTATAGATTTTGGGAGACCCAATGCAATTTTTTTCACTGGTAAGCTTCTTTGTTCACATTCTGCTGTATATAATTGTATGTACCATAAGCTTCTTTGTTCACATTCTGCTGTATATAATTTTATGTACCATATGCAGTAGTTATATGTATGGTGTGTATACCATTTCCTGGAGGCATCTTGATGGATATAACGATAATTCGAAAGAACGAGTATGATGGCTACAATGGCACACCCACAGCTTTAGAAAAGTGCTGGCAAGTCCTTTAGTCTATGTAGCCATATAGAACAGTTGGGGTGGGTGGATGAAAATTGTATGCATGTTGCTTTTTCAAATCTATTGGCAGTAAAACAGTTCAATCCATTTTCTGGAGAGCCCTTTAAGATAATCTTGTGCTCCAAGCTGATATTTCCAGCTGTTTCAAGTAAGAAAAAGGAAAAAAACACCTCCTCCATTCACAACACTTGGGAAAAATATCTAAGAACAAATCATCTCAGTTATGCAGAATTATTGCTACAGACGGGTCAATCATAAATATGCAGTTTAATGTTTTTAAAAATGTGTTTGTTCCCAAATATCCTTATATTACATCTACCATTACAGGTTTGTTTTGCTGGAATGGGTGTAGGCAGGTTACATGTACTTGCAGTTTCTTGATTGGAGAGTGCAGCATGCTGGCAAATCAGGTAGGTCAGCATTTAAAATGTATACCAGCCCTTCTGTTAAATAAATGCTTATATTTTACCACAACGCAAAACACTGGAGTAGCCATTATGGGACCTCAGATGAACAAAGCCCTAGTTGTAAGTACTATTTTATTTACCGCATCATTTTCTGCCAAAAAATATGTTTCCAACAGTCTTTACACAGTAAATTCAGATTATAACTAGTAGGAACAAAAATTAGGTTATCACTGAAACATCTGCTTGAAAGTCATTTTTGACACAACTTTCATATTTTTACTTGCTTACCCTTCTACATAATACTATTCTCCATACACAACATTATATTTTTCTCTCTAGTAGTTATTTGTATCAGGTATTATGAATAGCATTAGATCATTTATTTATATACTGGATCTACTGAGTGAGTATGGCTGCTTTGTTTCTTTTCAGTCACTTGGCTATTCACTATACAGCTTGGTCTGCTCTACATAGTTCCAGCTTCCCTGTTGGACTGGTTGTCTTAGCCTCTGGAGTAGGACCTCAGGGTATATTCACACTAGGTAACTGTGTCCAGGCACAGTTCACCCCCTTAATCTGATTCATCTGTGTAGTGTGAGCATTCCGAACTATGCCAGAGCGTGCTTAAAGCAGAGTTCCACTCACTCTGTAAAAAAATAAAAGCCAGCAGCTACAAAAACTGTAGCTGCTGACTTTTAAAAAACAGCCACTCACCTGTCCCACAATCCCGCGGTGCTCCCACCTTAGCCCGTTTTACCGGCTGTCCTGTATTCCAGGCGCCGACATCTTCAGTGTGGGCACCCGGCTGTGACAGCTTGTGGCTTCACAGCTGGGTGCCCACTGCGCATGCACTTCCTGAATGGCCCCGTCATCTTCTGGGACCTTTCACGTGTCCCACAAGACTACGGGGAGGAAGGGTAAGAAGACAACTTCCGCTTCCGACGCCTGGGTGATCGCAGCGGAAGTCGGAGCGGGTACCTCTCAATTTCGGGTACCTGTTCCCCAAAGGTACAAATCCTTAATGGGGAGCAGGGGACTAATCTTTACAGGGGAACTTCCCCTTTTGGGTGGAACTTCGCTTTAAGCATACCCTTCCCAGGAAGAGGTGGTCTGGGGCACGATTTAGTTGGCGTGCGGTATGGTTCGCTTAAGTGCGAGAGCAAACTGTACTTGAGAACACAACTATTCTTAAATCACTGAGCACGGAAGCAGGGATTGCTATAGTCTGGTTTGCAGAGGAGTTGAAGTAAGTGTGCCCAGGAACATTTCTTTTCAAGCATAGGGTGAGGACAAACCAGTGGGGGAGGAGGGAGGGGGAATAATCATACTCAGTCACATTTCCAATCAACTGTGCTCAGTGTGAGTGCAACTTTAAAATGGCCTTAGAAGGGTAGATTTTCAGATGAAAATTCTTAGCAGAAGAATGTTCTAAGAACGTTTGCTCGTTTTGCTCATTAGTAGGGTCAAATCAATGTTGGTTTTTGATCACAGTGACACGAAAATTCAAAGGAGATGGTTGGAAACTTTTTCTTGAACAAATTTCTAACAGTGCATGTGGTTTTAGCTTGGTAAAGTCCATTCATTCTAAAATCAAGTTTTAAAAGCATTTCGAAAAACATTTGAATTTTTTGAGAGTTTTCATACACATTTTCCTAAGACTTCTCCTAATTTTTGTTTGAAATTCTATCTATGGTCAACTTTAGACCATTCACACACAGATACATTTTGTCGCTTGACATACACACAGCTCTAATGATGATCTGATAAAGCCCCTCATCTGTTAGGCCTGGACATACCATGTGTCCTCCTACAACCACCTGCCTCAGCAGCACAGGCTTAAACAGGAGCTTTGGCCTGAACACTCACCCTCAGGGTGTCCTCTTCAAAGGCTGTCCCATTGGCACCTGTTTACACAGGAGCCCTGACTGACTGCAGACTCTTCTTGTGTGCAAAACCCATCTGTCCTCAATTAGACTTCTCCATTGGGCTACATGTCCTATGCTATTAGACGCTTTCACTGCCAGTCCTGGCTCTACCAGGATTATTTAACACAAGTACACTCAGTCATTGCTTCTGTTACTATATGGTGACAAGATTGTTTAAATTGGGTTTTGATTTGTGCATTTCTTCTAAATAGTACCCTTTAAAGGAGAAAACAGAATGATCCATAATTGGTCAGAAATATTTCACAACATGCTGAAAACCTCTACAATCAATGCATTGACCTTGTGCACATTGGAGTTACCTGTAATTCTCATTACTATAATATTATGTAATCATCTCCAGCCTGTTAGGGTCACTGATTACAACTGTGCATTGTATGACCACATCACTTGGTTACACTCTTTTAAGTACAGGACAATACACATAGCATTACTAATGTCACATAAAAAATATTCAGCCTTTAAAGTAGTCATTGTCTTTCATTTGCCAAATGCTTGTTTACTGATAGATGTATAAAAAGGGATTATGTTGGAACTGGAAACATGAGTCACTGCTTCAAAACACTTGTAATTTAATCAGGGCACTACTATATCTTGTGACACACTTTCAGATGTTTTCATCCTCCAGTTATCATGAGTTAGACTTTAGAATTCTGTAATGTAATGAATAACAAAAGCTTTACCTTGCCAACCATGGCATATGTAAACTGGCTCAGCATATCTGCAATTAAGGTTAGTGTGGGTACAGATTATACTAGGAATACACACTGCATGATGTGTGGCATTTACAACCGTCATGAGTGAAATATGTGCCCCTACCATTTCTGGTCTCCTAAAAATGCTAGTTTTGTGGCTGTCCAGCTTCAGTATTTTAAATCACTGACTGGGAACAAGCATATAGCAAATGAAAATCACAGAGGAATCAGAATTCCTTATTGATACACTAGTTTCAGTTAAAGGCTCAAAACGTATTTATACCAGAGCACCAATATCACAGACAACTAGCATTTTCAGGACAGGTCAGCTTAACCAGCCCACATATTTCTCTGAAGACAAGAAATTCTGGCATAACGTGGCCATAGCCATTTAGATGTTTGCCCAAGAACAACATGTAGGTATACATCTGCCTATCCGGTATTGCTTTACTGGAACACTAGGTCCCTCTGTGAAGTGCTACAGAGGCACATGCATAACAATAGCCTCCTCTACTGTAATGGAAGGATGAAGACTTGGGAACATCTTCTAACCTTCTATGTGGAACAATGAATACCTCACATAAACAGAGGCTTCCATTAATGACTTCAGGGAGGCTTAAAAGTGCATCATTGTATTGTTCATGGCCGCCCTTACACATATATGTATCAAAACACCTATAACATTATTTGGATGGGTTGTGCCATCTATTGCTACTTTAAGTAGAACTATACTTAACAAGGACTTTAAAAAACAAACAGTAAAATAAGATAGTTAAAAAGAGAATGGTAAAGATGTGTATACTGTATGTTGGAGGATTGGGGTATGAATGGAGTCTAAACTCAACAACAAATAATTTCACAGTCTCTATGACTTAGTCCAGTCGGAGTGAAATGTGTCAGAGGGGAGTGCCTTAAAGAGGGGACAATGTCAAAAGCCTGTTACAGTGAATAAATATTATTATTATTATACAGGATTTATATAGCGACAACAGTTTGCTCAGTGCTTTACAATATAACAGGAGACAATACAGCAACAATACAGTTCAATACAAGAGGGAAAGGAGGGCCCTGCTCCTTGGAGCTTAGAATCTAGGAGAGACACCTATTGAATATGACTTTGTTTTCTGTCTTGGTGTTAATGCCGTGGGAAGAGCTCTTAGAAACCTGGACCTGGTGCAGATAAGACTCTAAAAATGATCTGTGAGCTGGTGGTCTGGTTCTGTTCTCACTAGCTGTAAGCCCACGGGCTTCTTGGGCTATGCCAGTGTGGGCGAGGTAATTTGTCCTGCACATGGGGTACCTTGCTGGTGGTAGCACAGCACGTGGAGCAGTCTGGGTGTGCTTCTGGATTTGTTTGCTATATATATCCCTTATCAGTGTTCCAGCCAATCTGGTAAAGGTGCCTGTTCAGTTAACAATCTGGAGTTTGTTAGTCACAAGCCATGTTGCTGGCAAGACTGGACAATTCTAGCTGTCACAAAGAGAAAAATGTGGACAGTGGTGGTAAGTCAAATAGCATCTCCCGATTTGGTTAGTGCATTCTACAGCCACACTTCCTACCACAAAAGTCACAGATTTCCTTATGTCACTCCACTGATATATTGACTTTGACACCAATGTCACCATGTGCACCTTTTTTGACTAAGAGTATGTTGTAGTACGGGTTTTACATACCAGTACTTATATGCTAGCTGCGTTTATCTCCATTGAGGTGGTCATATTGCATTGCGAGGTATATCTCAATATTCTAGCGCTGCATGTTTTTCTCTTTGTGACTGTTATCTTATGAGGCGTTTTTGAGGTTTGCCTTTCATGCCAGCTGCTTATATCCTGTTCTAATATCATCCAGCGCTCGTTTTACCCCCTTTTGTTTATCTATGGACAATTCTAGCTAACTACAGCCACGGTCTCTTTAGGGTGAGGGGTCTTCAGGTGCATGAAGTAGGAGTAGCCCCACATTGGTTGCCAAGTAAATGGGCTGGTGTTCTTGTTCTGGTCTCACTAGCTGTAAGCCAACATGGTTCTAGGGCTATGCCAGGCAGTGTGGGCAGGGTCACTCGCCCTGCCGTGCACAAACTCATCAATGGTCCTGGGACAAGGTGGCGGCTGTATTCAGGTAATGTCAACCTTAAGTCAGGCCCCTGATGTAGAGATGAGCCATGCACCACATGCAATGAATGTGTGTACTGAGTCTCTATATCCATTCCACCCGTCCTCTGCCACCTCAGTCCCATTGACAGCATGGGGTTCCGGAAAAACACATGCACAGACCTCATGTGTGCTCTCACTTAACTCCTTGCTCTCTCTCTCTCTCTCCCGTACCATGCGGATAGGCTGAGGGTCTTAGTAATGCAGGTTCTGTCCCAGTTGCTATAGGAAACCGAACGCTGGGGAGGAGGCCAGAGCAATGACCACCTCACTACCAGAGGGCACCTCACCTTGCCCAGATAACAAGCTTCATGACAGGCTGCTATTTGCTTGACTCCAGACTTTGGTTACCTAGCAATTACTCTCCTCCTTACTATTGCTGAGTTAATCTCCCATAGTAGACTTACTTCATTTCCTATATGTGCTTTAACTGATCCAAACTCTTTTAGCTGTTGTTTGATTCTTCATGCACCCCTTTAAGTAATTCAGACCAGGCTTGGTGAACGATTTAACAAACTTTACTGAGCATTAAAGTCCAACTACATGATTCCACGTTTACAGTCTAGTGCAAAATGTCCCTAACTATCTGGTCAGTAGCTGCCCAGGCATACCTTCTACAGGAAATAGTCCATTTCTGGTGGAAGTCCACGACTTGGCACTGTCTGGGAAAAGATGGTGTCTTTGGGTGGACTGCATGGTCCAGCACTCACCCTCCGCAGAGCAGTGTTATAGCATCTCCAACACAGACTGACAGACTGAAGGATGGAACATGATCTCCAGACTCAAATCCGGCAAAAGGTCCTGGTACCTGGCCATCCCCCCTTATATAAGCAGCACAGGGCAGGTAAGCTGGGTCCAAAAAGCCCACAAACAGTACCAAAATTGTTTAACCCCTTCCTCTGCCTGGGCCAGCCACCACTAATTGAGCTACTGTGGGCAACATGCCTACAGATGTATAGAGCTTGGAGGGGTTAGAATTTGCTGATCTGTTAATCATTATACCTATACTCACTGATGTCCTTCCCTCTTCGAGTGATTAACTTTCTTAGTAAGGTATGTCAGATGGAGACATGCACAAGCCAATTCTAAGCTCCTCGGTCTACACAAATTAAACTCTACATTTAAGGAGGAAGTGATATCGATATTATTCCACTTCTTCCTCCACTATTTCTCATTCTGCACTGTTTGGGCAGACAGCCTGTGCCTGGGCATCTATTTCTAGGCAGGTTGCTTACTATTAGTTAGACATCTGCCTGCTCTAGTTGGGAGGGAAGGGTTAATGTAATTCCTGCACTTTCTGAACCCTGCCTCTCTTTTTGCAAATAAAAGGGGGGAGGGCTCTGCTGCATGGGAAGAGGACACAGACAGACCTCCAAGATGTGAGCTCCACATGCTTACAGAGAGATGTTTCTCCCAAGGAGATCTCTCTAGGAAACATTCTGCTGAACACTACAACCACCACCATGTAGGGGGAATGCTGGGACATGCAGTCCACCCTGAAGACATCAGCATCATGGACTTTGCAGGTGTGGACTTTTCCTGTGCAGGTATGCTGGGGCAGCCAAAGCCTTAGTTAGGGTTTTAGAGAGGTTAAGACTGTTTGCCTGTTGTGCTGAAGCTTCTTAAGTAAAGCATTTAAAGGGGTGTATGAAAGCAACTAGCACTTTATGCATAGAATTTGCAACCTAGGTCAGTTAAAGCACATTGGGGTATGAAGAGTCTACATGGTACAGAGTATAAGCAAGCGGTTACCAGGGGTAATGGAAGTCTACCAGTCTAAGCATCCTGTTGTGAAGTGTGGTACCTGTGATGGGCAGTGTGTCCTCTATCAGTGGGGAAGGGGGGAGGGGATACTTCTGTCGCTCTCTCTCTGATCTATCCAACTCCCATAGCAATGGGAGCAGATAGGCACCACAGAGGTCCTCAGCCCAGCCACTAGGTATGGAAGATGAAGCTAACTAAGTGCACGTATGGAATCCAGTTTATTTGTTCAAATGCACATGGTATACAGCCATCTCTATGTAGTAGGTCTGCCTTAAAACGGAGTTATCTTCGGGAGTGGTCTCCGCCTTGTCTCAAGGCATTGATGAGCACAACACAAGTAAAGGTACCCAATGTGGAGGGCGAGTGCCCCAGTCTACGGTTCCTAGCGTAGCCCACATACTCCTTGTCATTTCAGTCATCTGGTTGTGCCTGTAACTTTGCTTACGATGCGTCACACCTATGGTCTGGACAGTGTTGCCAACTGTCAGTATTTATACTGGCAGCCAGTAAAAATTAGACACTTTTCTCCTGCCAGTAAATGCCAGAGACAGGAAAAAGGTTGCCAGCAAAAAATATGGCTTTGTCACTCATTTCGGAACTGAACATGCACAGTTCTAGTCTGGAGCCGGCCAAGACCCTCTGAGCACCTGCTACAGTGTGTTCAGTCTGGCAGAGGAGGTGCCTGAGCATGTCATGTGATGTCATGGTGCAAGGGAGCTGAACGGAGTGGCCAGAACCTTGTGTGTGGGTTTGTGGGACCAGAGCAAGGCAAGCCAAGAGTGGGGAAGTCAGTACTGTTTGGACTGGAGTAGACTGAAGGGACCACCTGGCGTGGAGAGAGACTGTCACTGTGATTCAGGAGGAGACATGTCATGTCAGTGAGATGTCATCATCATCTGTGCTGCTGCACACTGCTGTCAGTTACTGTGAGTCAATTTCATATGTGTGTGCCTGCCCATTCTAATTTCTTGCCCTCCTCACTCCTGTCCCTGAGCTACTTACTATATTAAAAATAAATAAATAAAATAAGAAAATGTTTTTTGCCCTAATTTCTACTTTAAATAACATTGCTAATTGCATAATGTACTTGTTTGTAGTCTAAATACTGAAATTTACACTTAAACTGTCATTTTTCTAACTTTTGAAAATGCCAGTAAAAACATGGCTGTGCCAGCAAAATTTGAATGTCGTGTCAGTGAATTTCAACCTGCTAGGTTGGCAACACTGGGTTTGGATAGATGTTATTTTCAGTGTCACAGTACCACACAGTATCTGTGTCAGCTGTATAAGTGGTGTATGCTGTGTAAGCAGTGTATACTGTGGAGGAGTAGCAATGGGCAATTTTAGAAATTAAGCAGCACAAGAGTGCTTGCGTAGATTCCTTCAGTCACCCAAGGCAACAGAGTTCCTCACTCATAGGCCCTAAAAAAATGGCATCCACTCCCTGACCTTGGAAAAATGGACAGTAGGAAAGCACAATTTTTAATTGTTTCCCTTTTTAAAACAGGGAATACAGCAACCTAGCTTGGAAGAGGACTCTGTTTGGCAATGTGTTTTAGAATACACACTGCTAGCTGCAGACTGATTATATGGAAATACAAGTACTGTGTTGTCATTTACCATGACACAGACCAGTTACGTCACATCTTTCTTTACTGTATTACTGCATGATTTTATATGCTTTGAGTCTGCAGTGTGTCCATTTATAATCATTATTAATGCTGAATGCTATAATTTGTTATTAACAAAGACATGACACATACACATTTACTCAAAGCAGATTCCTGTTAAATAGAAAAAAAAAGGTTGCAATGCACTATCCACAGTCTACATTTCAGTGCTGCCCTATGTGCCTTCCTTTGTCAGGTTGATTGATGTCCAGCACCATTTAACCCAAGCAGTCATTGACAAACTACCTAGGGGTGTGCAATGTCAGCCTGGAATCACAGTACAGTGCTACACATAACGTTGCGAAATTCAAAACATGAACATTGCTTGTAATACGATTAATCAACCCCCACCGTTGTAGAAAGACCCCAATACCTTAAGTGACTGGCCAGAAGACAGCTGAGAAAAAAGGCAAGTATGCCATAATATATGATGCAAGGGGAGGAAGACTCTTATCCTGGAACTGGGCTTTAATAACTTAAAGCAAAACTCCAGTTAAATTTTTGTCTTACCATGCAGTGGGGCTGTGCCCCCATTGCATGGATCAGCTGCTCCTTTTTTCCCAAGGGTGAGGACTAAGCTCATATTCCCTTGACCCGCTGATCCTACAGAAAACCATGCTCCCCCACTGTCCAGTGGTGGACTGTTCCTGTCTATGGAGCGTGCATTGAGCATGCTGACATCAGAAACAGTCAAGTTACAAGACCACTGGACTGCGGCAGGGCAGTAGCCGAAAGGACCGGTCTTGTTCAGGGAGGATCGGTGGGTCAGGTGAATATAGACTATATTGCCACCCCTCCAAATCATTGGATTCAGTTGTTTCAATCACTTTCATGGCCACAGGTGTATAAAATCAAGCACTTAGGCATGCAGACTGCTACAAACGTTTGTGAAAGAATGGGTCGCTCTCAAGAGCTCAGTGAATTCAAGCGTGATAGGTTGCCACCTGTGCAATAAGTCCATCTATGAAATTTGGTACTAAATATTCCACTGTTAACTGTTAGTGGTATTATAACAAAGTATAAGCAACTGGGAACAACAGCAACTCAGCCACAAAGTGGCAGGCCATGTAAAACAACAGGGAGGGGTCAGAGCATGCTGAAGCGCACTATGTGCAGAAGTCGCCAACTGTCTGCAGAGTCAATAGCTAAAGACTTCCAAACTTCATGTGGCCTTCAGATTAGCACAACAACAGTGTGTATAGAGCTTCACAGAATGGGTTTCTATGGCCGAGCATCTGCTTCCAAGCCCTACATCACCAAGTGCAATGCAAAGCATCGGATGCAGTGGTGTAAAGCACGCCATCACTGACTCTAGAGCAGTGGAGACCTGTTCTCTGGAGTGACCAATCACGCTTCCCTGTCTGGCAATCTGATGGATGTGTCTGGGTTTGGTGGTTACCAGGAGAATGGTACTTGCCTGACTGCATTGTGCCAAGTGTAAAGTTTGGTGGAGGAAGGATTATGGTGTGGGGTTGTTTTGCAGGGGTTGGGCTTGACCCCTCTGTTCCAATGAAGGGAACTCTTAAGACGTCAGCATACCAAGACATTTTGGAAAATTTCATGCTCCCAACTTTGTGGGAACAGTTTGGGGATGGCCCCTTCCTGTTCCAACATGATTGCGCACCAGTGCACAAAGAAAGGTCTATAAAGACATGGATGAGAGAGTTTGGGGTGGAGGAACTTTACTGGCCTGCACCTCAACCCGATAGAACACCTTTGGGATGAATTAGAGTGGAGACTGCGAGCCAGGCCTTCTCGTCCGACATCAGTGCCTAACCTCCCAAATGCGCTTCTGGAAGAATGGTTCAACAATCCCGTAGACACACTCCTAAACCTTGTGGACAGCCTTCCAAGAAGCGTTATAGCTGTTACAGCTGTTATAGCTGCAAAGAGTGGGCCAACTTAATATTGAACCAACGGACTAAGACTGGGATGCCATTAAAGTTCATGTGCATGTAAAGGCAGGCGTCCCAATACTTTTGGTAATATAGTGTATCTTCGATGTCCTCTCCCTTAGATCAAAACGGGCATTTAACCCGTGCAGTGCTGGCACAGCCCCACTGCACGGGCAAAAAACCCTGTCCAGGGGTCTAGCGCTGTCTGCACCCAGGCTAGTTCTTCACTAATCTCCAGATTCCCGGCGCCGACATAGCAAGGGAAACCGAAAGTGAAGTCTTGCAGCTTCACAGATGGTTTTCTACTGCACACATGCAAGTCGTGCTGCACCTTGTGAATGGTCCTGTAGTCTTCTAGGACCTGTGAAGTGTCCCAGAAGACTGGGGGGCGGGCTGTCAAAACCAGGTACTTGCTCCTTCCTTCTCCAACTTCCCCCCTCAAAAGTGGCAAATGTGGCAGTGGAAGGGGAGCGTTTGCAAACAAGGGTGGAGCTCCGTTTAAATATTTTTTTTATTATATTTTTATTAGTTCATTTACACATTTTTTTAAAAATCCATAAAACAATTTCATAACAATTCCTATTTTTCTCACTTTTTCCCTAGTACATTATCTCCACATTCCCTTCTCATCCCACCACTCCTCTTCCCACCTCACCCTCTCTATCCTCTTCTTCTCTGTCAGTTCTTTTATGTTATATGTATTCTCACTCTCTCTTCTCTTTATGTTTATCTTTTAATAATCCCTTCGCTACCTCATCTCCCGAGTTTTCTTTCTTTCTGTTTACATTCCCATCCATTCTACATATCTTTTTGAAGTTTTAAATTCACACCATCCCTTCCAAGTTCTTAAAAATGTTTCCATTTTATCTCCTTCGCTATGGTATAATTCCTCCAACCTATAAATACAATCTACTCTGGATATCCAGTCCTTTACTCTAGGTATCTCCTGAGCCCCCCAGAACTTTGGAATCAATCCCTCTGCCACATTTAAAAAGTGAAAAGTCATCGTATTGTTATACTGTTTCACCGTTAACTCAGTATTATAAAATAAACAGGCCCATGGGTCTTTTAAGACTTTAACTCCCAAAATCTCTTGTATTTGTTGTATTATATCCTGCCAGAACTCCTGTATCTTAAGAGCATCTCCCCCCCAAAGTACCTTGTCCCCATGTTGATGGGGACAAGGGCATCTTCCCCACAACCCTGGCCGGTGGTTGTGGGGGTCTGTGGGCAGGGGGCTTATCGGAATCTGGAAGGCCCCTTTAACAAGGGGACCTCCAGATCCTGGCCCCCCCTATGTGAACGAGGATGGGGTATCCTCATTCACAAAAAACAAAAAGTGTAGTGTAAAAAAAGACAAGACATGATCTTTGACAAGTCCTTTAATAAAAGAAAAATGTAAAAGAACCCGCCGCTGCCGACCCGAGAAAAGAAGGAAAAAAAAAAGGTTCCGTTCCCGACGCTGGCTGCCAGCCTTCTGCTCTGAGCTGGCTTGACAGTTCTTAAATACAGGTGAAACTCGAAAAATTTGAATATCGTGCAAAAGTTCCTTAATTTCAGTAATGCAACTTAAAAGGTGAAACTAATATATGAGATAGACTCATTACATGCAAAGCGAGATAGTTCAAGACGTGATTTGTCACAATTGTGATGATTATGGCTTACAGTTCTTGAAAACCCCAAAACCACAATCTCAGAAAATTAGAATATTGTGAAAAGGTGCAATATTCTAGGCTCAAAGTGTCCCACTCTAATCAGCTAATTAAGCCATGACACCTGCAAAGGGTTCCTGAGCCTTTAAATGGTCTTTCAGTCTGGTTCAGTAGGAATCACAATCAAGGGAAAGACTGCTGACCTGACAGTTGTGCAGAAAACCATCATTGACACCCTCCATAAGGAGGGAAAGCCTCAAAAGGTAATTGTCAGGGATCCAGGTATGACCAGAGATGTGTGGACTGACACAGGGAAACACAGGCTTCAAGTATGGTGTAAAACAATATAATTTATTAAGACTATACAGTACACACAGTGCAAAACCCAAACCTCCAACGAATCACAATATGTGCGGGAACACAGACGCAGTCAGGCAGGCCGGGTCGGTAACTATCGGTCAGACAAGGTACAAAAGGAGCAGGGAGGAGAGTGGTCAGGAATAGCCGGGGTCGGTGCAGTCAGATCAGGCAGGAATATCAGACAGGAAGCAGACAGGATGCAGGTACAGGGGCTCATGGGAACAAACAGCAAGGCACTGACTGCAGGCCTGGCCATTGCTTAAATACACCTCCTGCAATCAGCCTCAGGTGATGGCTTGACTGCAGGAGTGAGATTCTGGCTGCACCCACTGGCCAGCACTGGTACTGCAGCCCACAAGGCAGGTGAGCCCCAGCATCACCTGTGGTGAGTCCATTCCTGACAGTACCCCCCCTCAAGGAGCGGCCTCAGGACGCTCAAAACAGTCCGTAATGGCCCCAATGTTCCACCGCCTGGGTCCGGTAACTGGCTGGACATCCCACTGCCGGAATCAAGTGACTGGCTGGGTCTCCTGCTGATAGGCCTATCTTTTTGCAGGATACCGCAGGAAGGCAGGTTGCTGGACACAGGATTTCCAGAAGCAGGCTGGGCATCAGGAGCTGGCACGTACGGCTGGGCAGCGGACAGAGGCACGTCAGGCTGGGCAGCGGACAGAGGCACGTCAGGCTGGGCAGCGGACAGAGGCACGTCAGGCTGGGCAGCGGACAGAGGCACGTCAGGCTGGGCAGCGGACAGAGGCACGTCAGGCTGGGCAGCGGACAGAGGCACGTCAGGCTGGGCAGCGGACAGAGGCACGTCAGGCTGGGCAGCGGACAGAGGCACGTCAGGCTGGGCAGCAGACAGAGGCACGTCAGGCTGGGCAGCAGACAGAGGCACGTCAGGCTGGGCAGCAGACAGAGGCACGTCAGGCTGGGCAGCAGGCACCGGGACATCAGGCTGGGCAGCAGGCACCGGGACATCAGGCTGGGCAGCAGGCACTGGGACATCAGGCTGGGCAGCAAGCACCGGGACAGCAGGCTGGGCAGCAGGCACCGGGACAGCAGGCTGGGCAGCAGGCACCGGGACAGCAGGCTGGGCAGCAGGCACCGGGACAGCAGGCTGGGCAGCAGGCACCGGGTCATCAGGCGTAGCGGTATTTATCAGTTCCTCAGGCTGGATAATGGACACCGGGGCATCAGGCTGGATAACGGACACTGGGGCATCAGGCTGGATAATGGACACCGGGGCATCAGGCTGGATAACGGACACCGGGGCATCAGGCTGGATAACGGACACCGGGGCATCAGGCTGGATAACGGACACCGGGGCATCAGGCTGGATAACGGACACCGGGGCATCAGGCTGGATGACACCGGGGCATCAGACTGGATAATGGGCATCGGGTCATCAGGCCGGATAGGATGATTAGGCTGGGTAGCGGGCACCAGATCAGGCTGGATAGGATCATCAGGCCAGGTAGGATCATCAGGACGGGTAGGATCATCAGGCTGGGTGGCGTACACTGGGTCATCAGGCATCAGGACATCAGACTGAACAGCGGGCACCGAGGCATCAGGCTTGACAGCGGGCAATGGGTCATCTGGTAGGACCGCGGGCACCGGGGTGCCAGGCCGGACCACGTGCACCGGGGCGCCAGGCTGGACCACGGGCACCGGGGCGACAGGCTGGACCACGGGCACCAGGGCGACAGGCTGGACCACGGGCACCGGGGCGACAGGCTGGACCACGAACACCGGGTCATCTGGCTCAACAGCGGGCACCAGGTCATCTGGCTCGACAGCAGGCACCGGGTCATCGGGCTGGATCGGGTCATCGGGCTGGATCGGGTCATCAGGCTGGATCGGGTCATCAGGCTGGATAACAGAAGACGGGTTCTCAGACGGCAGGCTGACCGATTTGGATACTGGCAGAATGGTACTGGTTGGAAAGAATTTTCGCTTCTTCTTGGGTTTAGTTACTGAAGCACTGCAAGTACATGCAGGTCTGTAAATGGAGGAAGCAGCTGAAGACAGAGAAGAGCTGGAGGATGGAACAGAGGAGGGAGCAGTTGCTACAGCGGGCTTTTTTACAGGGTTAAAGGCAGGATAGGTGCAGTGAGTGGGAACAGTGTACTGACATGTGGTTGATAGCAGGGTATACTGGGCTGGAACTGGAGGTGCTGTCGGGAATGCAGGAATAGAGCTTTGAAAAAATGGATTAGAAGCAGGACTGGGCAAGCTGACTGAGGCGGGGTGTAACAAATCTGACCATGTCTGTAATACCGATGGAACAAAGCTTAGCTTACACGTAGCCTGTCTGACCAAAGACTGCACTGCGTTTATACAATCCACAAGCACATGCGATGGACAAGCTGAATAATGCTCAAGGAAGCAATCTGGATCATCCTCCAACAACCATACCAGTGACTCTACTTGATCCGCACTAAATGGTGGAAAAAAAGTCATCCCTGCTTTCAGGGGTACTAGATAAAGCCAACTCAGCACAAGCCTGGATCAATGGCTGCATCTCAGAAAACTCCGTGCCCTGGTCTACTAGTAAATGAGCAACTTGCATGCACTCTAGCAGCTGATCCCTGGCATACTTCTTCAGAATCTGACAGCAGTACTCTCTGTCTTCTATTGCTAGCAGAGACAAGTACACAACTTCCTCAAGATGCATCCTTCCCCAACAAGCCAAGATGGCTTCTCTGTGCAGCCACTTCTGGTCAGGATTGGCCTTGGTGTTATGTCAGGGATCCAGGTATGACCAGAGATGTGTGGACTGACACAGGGAAACGCAGGCTTCAAGTATGGTGTAAAACAATATAATTTATTAAGACTATACAGTACACACAGTGCAAAACCCAAACCTCCAACAATCACAATATGTGCGGGAACACAGACGCAGTCAGGTAGGCCGGGTCGGTAACTATCGGTCAGACAAGGTACAAAGGAGCAGGCAGGAGAGTGGTTAGCAATAGCTGGGGTCGGTGCAGGCAGAGTTCTAGCAAAGTCACGATCAGGCAGGAATATCAGACAAGAAGCAGACAGGATGCAGGTACAGGGGCTCATGAAAACAAACACCAAGGCACTGACTGCAGGCCTGGCCATTGCTTAAATACACCCCCTGCAATCAGCCTCAGGTGATGGCTTGACTGCAGGAGTGAGATTCTGGCTGATGAGAGCACCCATTGGCCAGCACTGGTACTGCATCCCACAAGGCAGGTGAGCTCCAGCACCACCTGTGGTGATTCCTTGTGGAGAGGTTGTGCTGGACTGTGCTCTGCAGAGCTCCAGGAAGGCCCGAGAAGCCTGGGGCTAAAGTGCCCTGGGAACGGCCCCTAAGAAGGGGGAAGCTTACTCTGACTACTGGGACCGTGTGGCCACTCAGGTCAGGTTAGTAGAGAAGGAGGAAGCCAAGCTCCAGAAGCTGAGTCTGGAGCTAAAGAAGCTCCGATCATCCTAAGACCGTGTATGGTCTACAAAGTGGCAGACCATGAAACCGGTCCTGGAGGCACTGGAACTACGTGACCCAGCAGGGGAGGTATGTGTCGGCGCTGCAGTGCAAGAGTGGTGTCCTAAGTGAAAAATATTTGAATGAAGCGAGATTTAAAGCCGCAAGAAGCCGCAGTGTTGCGGCTATGCAGGGTCCAGTGGAGGAGGCCTCCTCGGTGGAGGGATTGTCGGGAGAGTTGCCAGTGGAAGGCGAGCAGGAGCAGGGGCAGGCTGAGCCCGCAGCATCCTCAGTGAAAATGGCGCCTAAAATGGAAGACAGCGTGGTCGCAGGATCGTCAGAGTCCCTCCCCCCTGGGCAGCAGCCTGTGGATTGGGGGACCCAGGTGGAGGAGGCGGAGACGGCGGGCGGATTGCAGTTCGTGGCAGAGGCGGTGCCGGAACTGCGTGGAGCCGACTTCCAGTTTACGTCCGAGGACTCGGAGGAAGAAGCTGGAAGTGACGTCATCCCCCGCAAGCCGGCCAAGCCGGTGGTGAAGGAGCGTGCCGCCTTTGTCATGCTGCAGTGCATCCCCAAGGACGTGCTGGCAAAGGCAGGGGAGCCGCTGTCTGTACAGAAGGAGAAGGACTCTGCTGAGTGCGTTGGTGAGATGGCTGTGGACACTGGGGTAGCGGGTATAATGCCTGCAAATTTGTCTGAGGTGCAGGTTTGCCCTACAGTCCTGACTAAGGGAGTTTCCCCTCCGGTGGTGGTCCCGCTAGGCCCCACCCCTTCGGGGGGCATGGTGGCCTCTGGTGTGCAACCAGCAGGTCCCCCGGTTTCTCCTCAGGGGGCTCTGGGTTCTCAGGTCCAGGCTCAAGTGGGTTCTCCTGCAGGTGTGAGTGGTCCCCAGCCCCAGGCTCCCCCAGGTCCTGGCTCATCTGCGTCTGCCCCTTCAGTTGCTGCTGTTGGTGGGGCAGCTTCCCCTGGTCATCCCCCCTCGGTGGTGAGTGCCCCTGGGGCTAGATCAGGGCTCAGTTACTCCTCTGCTGTTAGGGGAGGTCAGGGGTCAGTGGGATCGGCCCGGGCAAGGGCAGGTAATCTACCCACTTCCGCCGCGAGGCGAAATGTTGTTCAGCTCAAGTGGTCAGGGGAGGGTCCCCCCCTTAGCAGGAGAGAGGTCATAGACCGGATACTAGAGATGGGATTCCATGCCACGGATATTTTAGTGTTTATTGCTCCAGTTGGTACTGGAGAATATGATGTGTCCTTTATGCGGCCGGAATTGTTGGACCTCTTTTGGCAGAGGTATGAGGCCACCTTTGTCACCAGCCCTAGGTGGGTGGGCCTTACCCCGAGGCTCGTCTCTCGCCAGTCCCTGATTAAAAAAATAACTGTGCTGGTGAGAAATGAATCCATCCCAGCATCAGATATTGTGGTCTGGCTAAATAGATATGGGGATGTGATGGGGCCCCTTGGGAAGATCAACGATGAGAGGGGAATATGGACGGGTGGGTGGACGACCACCGTCTGCTTAAAGGTGGTTGGAAATATGCTCCAGCACATTCCCTCTTCCGCTTTTCTAGGAAAGAACCGCCTGATAATTTTTTATGCGGGTCAGCCGAGGGTCTGCCACCGGTGTGGGGGCAAGGGGCATTTTGCGGCCACCTGCCTTGTCATTAGATGTTCCCTGTGTCAGGAAATAGGACACCTGGCCAGGGACTGCAATGTTATCTGATGCAATCTCTGCGGGGAGCTTGGGCATTCCTACAACCAGTGCCCGGAGGCCCTCAACAACCTTCCGGTGGGGGAGGTGGAAGCAGAGTTGAATCGGATAGATGTGGAAGAGGCGGAGGCGGCGTTGGAGAGAGCGGCTTCGGCGGCCCTTGAGAGGGAAGGGGAGGTTTCTGTGGCTCCTCCTGTCTCTGTCCCCCGTTTCGTCTTCCCCTTTGAAGTCCCCTGTTGTTCCCTCTTGTGTGCCGGTTCCTCCTCCCAGGAGTAAGAAACAGCTGAGGGAGGCTGCTAAGGGGGCCGGGATGGTTGAGGCTAGGTCTAGTCCCTCAGTGTCTGCTCCCCCGTGCTCTTGGTGCTGCGGCAGAGTGGGAAGCCCGGTGGGGAGTCCCAAGGTTCTGCTCCAGTAGGGGCTCAGGTGGAGGAGGGGTGGTCCCTGGTGGGTAGGCGAAATAAGCCAGTTTTGTCCCCAGCGGGGTCAGTGTCCTCTTTAGAGGTGGGGGATGTTGCCCTGGGGAATAGGTTTGGGGCTTTGTCGGGGGAGGAGGAGGGGTCAGGTGATCCCGCTTCCCCAATGGAGGATGAGGATGCTGGGGGGTCTCTTAAGAGAGTGAGGGACCCTGCCAAGAAAGTCAAGAGGAGGGTTAAGAAACTTCCCTCTCAACTACCTTAATGGCAGTTCCCGCTCCGATAAAGGTGGCAACTATTAACGTTGCCAGCCTACGGTCTGTAAGAGCAAAAGAAACAGCCTTATTTTTGCTCAGCGGGACGGAAGCTGATGTTTTCTTTTTGCAGGAGACCAGGTTGTCCAGCTTGGCCGATATACATCTGGCTACGCGTGAGTGGAGGCGTGGGCCCTCCTACTGGTCTCTTGCGGCTGAGCCTTACAGTGGAGTTGCAGTGCTTTTTACCAGCATGGTAACGTGCCAGTGGGTAATTGAGGTAGAGATTGGAAGATGTCTGATCCTGATAAACATTTACGGGCCGCAGTCCAAGTGGGACAGGAAGTGCCTCTTCACAAGGATCAAACCTTTCCTTTTTTACGTCCCGGCTGGTGGTCTTTGGAGGAGATTTTAATACTATCACTAGGCCCAAGGACAGGAGGGGCTTCAATGACAGGCTGGGATATGATAGCGTTTTTCTAAATGCTATAGTCAGGGAAGCAGGTCTGGTAGACGCCTTGGTTAAGAGCAGCCCAGACAGAACTAGTTTCACTTTCAGGAGAGGTAACAGTCAGAGTAGGATAGACAGGTTTTTTTTTGAAGGAGAACTCTGCCTTCTCGGCACCTGTGTGTCGGGCGGTGGAGTTTTCCAATCACCTTATGCTATCTGTGACTTTGAATGTTTAAGGCACGCTACTGAGAGGGAAGGGCATCTGGAGAATGAATTTGTCTCTGCTGGAGGATGAGGAGGTGAGACGATCTTTTGAGGAGTTCTTTCAGGCTCAGGAGACGGTGCTGGATTCTGCGGCAGTAAGTCTGAGGGGTGGGAGCTTACCAAAGTGCGGATCAGCAGGTTTTTCAAGGCCGTAGGTAAGAAAAGGCAGTTTAATCATTATATCGCCTACCAACGGTTGCGGAGGAAGCTCGACCGCCTTGTTTCTAGCAGTGGAGATTCGGGAGCAATCTCGGAGGTGAAGCTTCTTCTCAGGAAGTACCAGTATGATCGGCGTGCCTCTTTGGTTCTGGAGAGGGATTATGGGAAATACCACTCACCTGACCCTTTCCAGAACTGCAAACAGAGTGCAGCAATTAAGACGGTCTCTGCTCTGAGAGATAGTACGGGGTCCCTGACAACATCCAAGTCAGGGATTCTGGAGGTCTCCAGGTCTTTCTATGCGGACTTACTGGGTGAGAAGCACCTCGACAGGACAAGGATGCTGAGCTTTTTCGAGTCTCTGCCAGATCTGGAAAGTAGTGCCCCACTGGCGGGTTTGACTGGGGAAATTACTGCAGAGGAGATGGCCAGGGCCATTGATAGTCTGGCCATTAAGAAGACCCCTGGGCCGGACGGTTTGACAGCCGAGTTTTTCAAAACCTTTAAGTCCTGCCTGGCACCTTGCCTCACGGAGGTTTACAATTGCTGTCTGGATGAGGGATCCCTCCCTCCTTCCATGAGGCAGTCTGCAGTAATTCTCTTGTCAAAGGGTAAGGATCCTTCAGCTATTGAGAACTGGCACCCCATAAGCCTCCTCAATGTCGATAGAAAGGTTCTGGCAAAGATCTTGTTCTGGCACTTGTCGTCAGTGGCAGATGGTTTGCTTTCTCGTCAGCAGCATTGCTCGGTCCAGGGCAGGAGTACCTTCACAGCGGTGTTAGCTGTCCGGGAGGCCCTGGAGCGGTGTAAGGCTGAAGGATGGGGAAAGTTCTTGCTGGCGGTGGACCAGGCAAAGGCCTTTGATAGAGTCAATCATGAGTACCTCTGGCATCTCCTGGACCGGTACGGTTTGGAGGGGAGGTTCATTGGCTGGCTGAAGACATTGTACAGGGAGGCTGGGAGCTTCATGTTGGTGAATGGCTGGGTTGGGCAGCCCTTTGGGGTCGGATCCGGGGTGCGCCAGGGGTGCCCGCTGAGCCCCTTGCTCTATGCCTTTGCCATCGACCCTTTCGTCAGAAGGTTAGATGGTGGGGCAGTGAGCGGGGTGCCCGTGGGTGCTACTGGGGATCTGCCTCTGAGGGTAGTGGCTTATGCTGATGACATTTCTGTTTACATCTCTGGACCGGAGGAGGCGCAGGAGGTGGTTTCAGTGATGGATCAGTATGCCGAGGCATCAGGTTCCAAGGTCAACCAGGGTAAATGTGAAGTTTTCTGGATGGGTAGGGAGGGTGAGAGCTTCTCACTCCCGGACACCTTCCCAATGCCTCAGCAGAGTATCAAAGTTTTGGGCATTAATTTCGGCCCTGCTGAATACAGCAAGTTAAATTGGGAAACCAAACTGTCGGATGCCGAGGTCAAAGTGAGATGCTGGAAGGGGTGGCGGCTCTCCTTAAGGGAAAGGGTTGATTTGATCAAGACTTTCCTGCTCCCCGTCTTTTTATACGTCAGCTTCATTTGCCTCTTGCCAGAGTCGCTCTATGCGAGGATCTACAGCTGTTTCTTCCAGATGTTATGGGGGATTTGGCTGAACCTCGTCAGGAGGGATGTGACCTACTCATCCAGGCGGGAGGGTGGCCTAGGTATGGTCAACCCGGTGGTTTTCTTCTCTCTGATGTTCCTGAAGCATAATCTTGGTAGCATGTTGGTAGAGAGACCGCCTGCATGGGTGGGACTGTTCTGGATCTGGTTTGGACCCTTTCTGTGCAGTTGTGAGAGTGGCGGGCCAGTGAGAAGCCTGCAGGTCAAGAATGGTAAGCTCCCGGCTTATGTGGCCCCGTGCCTGAAGTTACTCCGGCGGTGGCATGTGCCTGTTGAGGAGGTCAGGTCCCTCCCCAGGAGACTCCTGGGTGAGAGGATTGTGGCGACCGCTTTCCATGTGCCGTTGGCCTTGAGGATTGCCCAGGCCATGTTATGAGGGAAGGTCTGCGTTTGATAAATCTGGAGCGGATCCCCTTGAAGTTGAGGGACCAGGCCTGACTTGCCTTCCATGGCAGGCTTTACGCGAGGGACAACCTGAAGTACCGTCCTCCGGATGACCGTGGTTGTCCGAGGTCGGGGTGAAGTGGAGACTATGGACCACTTCTTGCTTCGGTGCCCCTTTAACGTAGAAGTGTATCAACAGGTGGGTGGAGCTCTGGGTGTTCCTTTCCTCCATCGCATGTCTTATGAGAAGTGGATGTATGGAGCATTCGAAGGTCGCTCGGGTTTTGATTTACACACACTGTTTTTAGTCAGTTTAGTGGCCTGGTACTACACATGGATGGCACGGTGTCAGGTATCCATTCGGCAGAAAATCCTCCCTGTTCAGGTGGTGGTGAGTGACATCCTGGGTGAGGTTGGGAAAATTCGGGGCCTTGAGAAAGACAGGCTGTGGCTGCTGTCTGTTGATCTCGTGTGGTGGGATCTGTCCCTGGTTTCTGCCTCTTTCACCCCCCTAGATTTTGCAGATAAGGTCTTTTTGATGAAAGGTTGGCAGGGGTAGGGCACTGAAGGTCTACGGGTTTTTTAATCCTTCTCTTGCAGTGTATGTGATTGTTATTGTCTTCTTAGTTATTATTATTGTATAGTTAGGCCATAATGGCCATATGCAGCAGTTATATATGGAAATTGCATGAGTCTGTTTAAGAATCTGAAACAGCGGTTGTTCTTTTGGCCATAAGGGCCTATGTATATATCTATGTGTGAGTTTCCCTTTCAGGAATTGGACTCTTACATTATGGGCCGTAAAGGCTAAGTTTATTATGTTTTTTGTTCCCCAGGACTTTTTTTTCGTTTCAGTTCATGTGTTATGTTTGTACTTATTTATATATTTATATTTTTGTAAAAAAAGTTAATACTGGTTATGTATGACACAATACATATCAATATTTATTCCATTCCTGACAGTAATTGCAAAAGAAGTTGGATGTTCCCGAAGTGCTGTATCAAAGCACATTAATAGAAAGTTATGTGGAAGGGAAAAGTGTGGAAGAAAAAGGTGCACAAGCAGCAGGGATGACCGCAGCCTGGAGAAGATTGTCAGGAAAAGGCCATTCAAAAGTGTTGGAGACTTTCACAAGGAGTGGACTGAGGCTGGAGTCAGTGCATCAAGAGCCACCACACACAGACGGATCCTGGACAATGTTGTATTCCTCTTGTCAAGCCGCTCTTGAACAACAAACAACGTCAGAAGCGTCTTACCTGGGCTAAAGAAAAACAGACCTGGTCTGTTGCTCAGTGGTCCAAAGCCCTCTTTTCTGATGAGAGCAACTTTTGCATCTCATTTGGAAACCAAGGACGCAGAGTATGGAGGAAGTATGGAGAGGCACACACTGCAAGATGCTTGAAGTCCAGTGTGAAGTTTCCACAGTCTGTATTGATTTGGGGAGCCATGGCATCTGCTGGTGTTGGTCCACTGTGCTTCATTAAGTCCAGGGTCAAGGCAGCCATCTACCAGGAGATTTTGGAGCACTTCATGCTTCCTTCCGCAGACGAGCTTTATGGGGATGCTGACTTCATTTTCCAGCAGGACTTGGCACCTGCCCACACTGCCAAAAGCACCAAAACCTGGTTCAATGACCATGGGATTACTGTGTTTGATTGGCTAGCAAACTCCCATGACCTGAATCTATGGGGCATTGCCAAGAGAAAGATGAGAGACCTGAGACCGAACAATGCAGAAGAGCTGAAGGCCGCTATTGAAGCATCCTGGTCTTCCATAACACCTCAGCAGTGCCACAGGCTGATAGCTTCCATTCCACGCCACATTGAGGCAGTAATTGCTGAAAAAGGAGCCCAAACCAAGTACTGAGTACATATGCATGCTTATACTTTTCAGAAGTCCGATATTGTTCTATGTACAATCCTTGGTTTATTGATTGCATGTAATATTCTAATTTTCTGAGATTGTGGATTTGGGGTTTTCCTGAGCTGTAAGCCATAATCATCACAATTATGACAAATCACGGCTTGAACTATTTGCTTTGCATGTAATGAGTCTATCTCATATATTAGTTTCACCTTTTAAGTTGCATTACTGAAATAAATGAACTTTTGCACGATATTCTAATTTTTCAAGTTTCACCTGTATTTAAGGGTCAGGGCCACCAGGGACATCACGCATGTGACCCACCCCATGTGACATCAATGATGTCAGATGGGGCGGAGTCACTCAGGTGATGTCCCCGCCCCATGTTGCGGGCATGTGGCCTGGTATGGTTCAGGAGGGGGGGGTGCTCGGTCGTCATCCCCCTTTCCTGACGTGTTGGGCTGCATACTTGGATAAGGGTCTGGTATGGATTTTAGGGGGGAACCCCACGCCGTTTTTTTAATAATTTTTTGAATTGCTGGCAATTCTTTTACACTCAGCTCTCAAGTGCCAGTTTTTAAATGTAATTACCACTTTTTTTTTCTTCACTAAACAGTAGTTCAGAAATTCAGCTGGCACTTCCCCCTCCAGCTAAAAGAAAGAAAGTTTATTTTAGTTTATTTCCCCAAGTTGAAAGAAACAATGTTTCATTTCAGTTTCTTAAAAGATACCAAGTTTCCTATAACTCTGGGGAAAGTGACAGCTAATGTTGTGAGCTATAGTGAAGAAAAAAAAAAGACGGCAATTGCATTTAAAAATCAGTACTGACATACACTTCATATTGCGAAAAAATTTGTAAACAATTTGTAAACCAAGGCATTATTTTCAATGTGTTTTCATTCGGAAACCGAAAATTACGTTAACCGAGGCATTCGTAAACCAAGGTATTACTGTATGTGCCATGGCTCCCTTTTTCCCTCATTCTCTCCAACAAAGTGGTGAGTTGTCTGCTTGTTGTTTATGTGCCACACTTAATAATATACCATCTTATCAAATTATTTTCTACAATTTTCATGTCCACCACCCCATGTGCTAAACTAAATATCTTCCTTATTTGCTGCTCATTTAAATGAGTTCCAAATTCCATCTCCCATTTCTCCAGAGACAACGGAGAGATAGATCCAGGCATTTTAGTCAATATTTTATATATACGAGAAATACTATGTTTCCTTTACTGTCCTTACTGGTTGTGGGAGTGCCATTACAAAAATCTTGAAAATATCACAACTCAACTAATACATAAAATAAATCCCTTTTGTGCTTCAATTCCTGGAAAGAACATATTTCCCCCTACCTCTTTATATCCTTTAACTATGCACTTCCATCTTTTATCCATTTTCCTGATATATACTCTTTCCCTGGTTCAAAAAAACATGTTCCCACAAGTGGTATTAATTAATGAATTCTATTTCCATCCTATTTGCCTATGCATTACTTCCCATACTCTAAATACGTTCCGTGTTAATATACTAGTATTATTAGACAACATCCGAAACCGTTGTGGACTCCAAATAACTTTATCTAACGGTGACTCACCTAGTGTACTTTCTATTTTTACCCAATTTTTCCCTCGTGCATTGTGTACCCAATCTACCACACATGATAGTATTACCAAATGATAATATCTCTTAAAATATGGCATATTTACACCTCCATCTAATTTATCTTTCCACAGGGACATAATGTTTTACTCTTGTTTTTTTACCATCCCAGACATATCTTGATATTTTTTTTAGGGTCCCAAAGTATGTAATTGGTATATATATCGGGAGCATGTTAAATTTATACAAAATTTTTTATACTATCACCATTTTCACAAAGTTTTTATTTTCCCTTTCCAGGAGAGGGATCCTCTTGAGCTTCCTCTCAATTCGTTCTTTATATCGTTTATTAATGGGATTTGTCTGATATATATTTTTAAAAGACGAGGTCAGCTTTATTCCTAAATATTTTAATTCTTTTTCTCTCTGTGTGAAAGGAAATTCAGTTTTGGACACTAATATTTAATATCTGTCTTTGAAAGATTCACTTTTAAAAGTTTGATAGTTCTCTGTAATGTTTTAATATTCTCCTTAAATTTGGTAATGTTAGCCTAAGGTTTGCCACGTAAAATAATATATCATCTGCATATGCTGCAACTTTATGTTCCATGTCCCCAATCCGAATTCCTTTGCTATTTTGGAATGTTGCTAGTAATGGCTCCAGGGATAATAAGAATAGTAGGGGCAAAAGTGGACATCCCTGCCTAAATCCCATTATACATTTTAACCAATTCAATACTGGGCAATTTTACACCTTCCTGCCCAGGCCAGTTTTCAGGTTTCAGCGCTCTCAGACTTTGAACGACAATTGCACGGTCATACAACATTGTACCCAAACTAAAATTTTTATCATTTTCTTCACACAACGAGAGCTTTCTTTTGGTGGTATTTAATCACCGCTGGAGTTTTTATTTTTTGCTAAATTAACAAAAAAAGACCAAAAATTTTGAAAAAAAAACAGTTTTTCTTTGTTTCTGTTATAAAGGTTTGCAAATAAATAATTGTTCTTCATAAATTTAGGCCGAGGTGTATTCTGCTACATGTCTTTGGTGAAAATAACCCAAATTAGGATGTATTTTTTAGTCTGTAGGAAAGTTATAGAGTTCACAAACTATGGTATAGATCTGAATATTGATCAATCCTGAAGTACTGACAGCCAATCTAATTTCTTGAGGTCCAAGAATGTCAGAACAGTACAGATATCACCCAAATGACCCCTTTTTGCAGAGTAGACAGTCCGACGTACTTCATAAGAGGCATGGCGAGTTTTTTTAAGTTGTATTTTTTTTGGCATAATTTTTCGGAAAATGAAAAAATGAAAAAAATTAGTTTCACTATTTTTTTTTTACATATTGTCACCAGTGCAGTACAGCGTCATCATATAACTGGCATGGCGGTGATCAGGGACACTGACTGGTGACAGTATGAAAAAAAAAAAATACATATATTTTTTTTTATTTTTTATTAAATTTTTTTTCTTTTTTTTTAAGATTTTTTTTTCAAATTTCACTATGACCAAAGTAGTACCATAGTAACATTATACTACTTTGGGGAAGTGATCAGTATTTATTTATTTTTTCTACACAATTTGCTTATAGCAAAGAATTACTTTGCTATAAGCAAGCATTTACCTGAATGACATCGATTCATTCAGGGTTTTTTTTTTGTGCTTAGCTGTGATTTGGCCACAGCTAATCACATGACATGTGCATGTGATTAGCTGTGACCATTCACAGCTAGGCAGTAGTATACAATGGATGGCATGAATGAAGCCATCCATTGTATACAACTGTCATGTGACCTGCTGTGATAGGTCACATGGTATCGGCAATGGGACCGATACTCATATCTGTCATCGGCCATGTCCGAGGTACACGGTCGGTGACAGATCGCGTCACTGCACCGCTCTGCAGGAGCGCAATCTGTGCATGTGCGGGAGAACGCCATATGGCATCCACCCGGAACGCTGATGACATTTGCCGCCCGCCATTCGGCCATAGGGCGGGTGGCAAATGGTTAAACCCTGATGACAGCAAGCCATTGACCTTTACAGATGCTGATGAGTAGTTATACAAATTTTTTATCCACTGCATTATTTTAGGTCCTATCCCCATTACTTCTAATGTGTCCATCACAAATTCCCAGTCTTCTCTGTCGAAGTCTTTCTCAGCATCTATTGCCAAGAATAGCACTGGGGACTTCTCTTTTTTACTCTTCTGCAAAAGGAGCAATTATCTTAATCCATTATCCCTTCCTTCTCTTCCTAGAACAAATCCCACCTGATCTGAGTGTATCTACTCCATCATTAGATCCTTCATCCTAGTCGCTAATATTTTTGTGCATAGTTTCGTATCCATGTTCAATAGCGAGATTGGTCTATAACTAGCGCACTGTAACACATTTTTCCCTTCTTTAAGTATAATTGTAATATATGCCATTAATGACTCCATTCTCATCTCAACTCCCTCTCCAATTGCATTCTTGTATGTGTACATTTTCAGGATTGTTACTTAAATATCCTATATTATCTTATTGTATATCCATCCGGACGAGGACTCTTCCCTGCCATTGTGTTTAAGGCTTTTTGAATTTCTTCCTGTGATATTGGTTTTTCTAAGGCTAATGAACTTTCTTCCTCTAATTTATGTAATCTTGCTTCTTTTAAAAATAGCTTCCTTATTCTTTCTACTTCTTCTTTTAGATTCTTAGGTTTTACATCATATAATCTACTGTAATATTTTTGGAATGCATTGGCTATTGTGGTGGTTGAACATAACATCTGTGTCATCTCTTATTCTCTCAACAAAATTTCCTGATTTGTTTCCTTAATCTTTTCAATAAATATTTCCCTGGTCTATTCCCCCATTGGTATCTTTCTCTTGCCACCATATTAAATACCTTCTTTGTTTCTTGCTCCATTACATCCTTTAGTTCTTCTCTTTTTAATATTATTTTCTGGTATAGATCTGTGTCTAACTTCTTTTTATGCAGTTGTTCTAATTCATATAGTTCTTCTATCAATGATCTTATACTCTCCTACCACCTTTTCTTCTTTTCAGCCCCTATGGAGATCAGAATACCTCTTATATAAGCCTTATGTGCCTCCCATATTGTTGCAACTGAGATCTCTTCAGTCTCATTTGAAAGTATTGCTTAATTTCTTTTTTTAACCTCATTTCCATCTCTTGATCCTGTAGGAGTGTCTCATTCAACTTCCACATATTTATCCTATTCCTTTTCCGTTGTAGACACAGTTTCACCATGACAGGAGCATGATCGGATATTGATATCACTTCAATGTCAGCCTTAACTAATGACTCCAAAAGTCTATGTTCTATCAGTATATAATCCAATCTTGAATATGTCTTATTGTCAAGGTCCTACCTTTCTTCAGAGCTTGTGCATCTCCATGAGCTGGCATCCATCTTGGTTTTCTGCAAAGCATGGTGGGAACCTTTATGCCTTCAGGCTTCTGCGGCTCCTCCTCAGAAGGGTGTGGTTGAGCACATTTAAACCTCCTGTCTGCAAGTGTGCGCTGCACTTGTGTCCTGTATGTTGCCCTGTTGCAAGCTCTTGTGTTGTTCCCATTGCTCTCCTGGTAACCGACTCGGCTTGGACAAGACTACTCTCTGCGTTAACCCTTTACCTGACCTCCCGTTGCTGAACCCGGCCCGTGACCTGAGTATTCTTTGCCTACCGTCTAGTACTGTCTGCTCCGTTGTTATTGACCCGGCTTGTCTGACTACTCTACTCGTGTTCCCATCTAGCTCCCACCAGCTGTACGCCATTGGCGGCAGTCGTTATCGCAGCTGGGGTCACTCGGGGGCCGCGACCTGGTCTCAGGCTGCGTCAAGTCCATCCCCACCATCAGGGGCCCTGGTGAAGGGTAGCCTGGGGCTTAGACTCTGCGCCCTGAGGGACTCTGGTCTGTGGGTAGTGGCTGTCGTCAGTCGCAGCGTGACCGTACCATAGGCCTGCCTGCCCATTCCAGCGTTCCTGCCCTGACATTACACAAGTGCCATGAATCCTGACGGTGCAGGTACGCCTTCGATCCCTATGTTACTCGCCAGACTTGACCAACAGGATCGCTTGTTGGATCAGTTCGCTCAGGCGTTGCAGGCTCTGCTTGCACGCACAGCGCACCTTACCCCTGGGGCTATTAGGTCAGTTGTTACTCCGGTGAACTCTCCCACTGTTGCTCCGGTTGTTGCACCTACCTCCGCATCTGTTGCGGAACCCGCGGTACCCAGAGGTATGACTGGTTCTGCCCCTCTTCCTCAGCGCTTTGGGGGGGAACCGAGTCAGTGTCGTGGTTTCCTTAACCAAGTGGGGATTTACTTTGAATTAATACCTCATGCTTTCCCTACTGAGAGGGCAAAGGTGGGCTTCCTAATATCGCTACTCTCTGATAGGGCCTTGGCCTGGGCTAATCCCTTATGGGAGAGGAATGACCCAGTGATTCACGTGTTTACCCGTTTCGTTGCCTCCTTCCGTACGGTATTTGACGTGCCCGCTCGCTCCGCTTCTGCTGCCAAATTGCTCATGTCCATGCATCAGGGTTCACGAACCGTTGCCGAGTACGCCATCGAATTTCGTACTTTGGCGGCAGAGGTGGGTTGGAACAATGAGGCTCTAGTGGCTGCTTTCTCTCATGGTCTCTCTGATGCGTTGAAGGACGAGATCGCAGCCAAAGAACTGCCTGTGGAGTTAGAGACACTCATCTCCTTCCTAATCTTGATTGACACCAGGCTCAGAGAGAGGCCTTCATTTAAGGAGCGTCTGCGGAGGCCTCCTAACCGTTTGGCGCCTACGTTTTCTGTCCCACCCGTGCCTCCCTCTCCTCCCACGCCTCCTGGGGATGGTTTGTCTGGTAGTGAGCCCATGCAGCTGGGGTTTGCTCGCCTTTCCGAGGGGGAGCGGGCCTCTCGGCATCGGGAGGGTCGCTGCCTGTACTGTGGACTCGGGGGGGCATTTTCGGCAGTCCTGTCCGGTCCGTCCGGGAAACGCCCGCACCTGAGATCCTGTCGGGGGCAGATCTTGGGTGGAGTTTCCTCGTTCCCGGTTTCCCGTAAAGATAAACCGCTTATCACCGTTGTCCTCTCTTGGGAAGGAGGCTCGGTGACGGCCCAGGCGTTGGTAGACTCTGGGCTGGCGGTTTGTTTATGGACAGTTCGTTTGCTGCCCAGTACTCCATTCCTCTGCAGGCTCGAGAGACTCCATTGGTTCTCGAGGCGATAGATGGCAGGCCCTTGCAGCCGTCGCAGGTTACCCACGAGACCCTGCCGGTGGAGGTAGCTATTGGGGCTGTTCACAGGGAATTGGCCTGTTTCCAGGTAATTTCTTCCCCGCACTACTCCGTGGTTTTGGGCTATCCCTGGCTTCAGAGGCACAATCCGACCTTTGATTGGCGATCGGCTGAGATTCTCTCATGGTCACCACGGTGTGGGGCTGGTTGCATCCGTGGTCCGGTTAAGGTGCTGTGCACCTCCTCGGACTCTGTGCTGCCCACTGAATATGGGGAGTACCTGGACGTGTTTGACAAGGTGCGCGCCGGTGCTCTGCCTCCTCATCGTCCATACGATTGTGCCATAACCTTACAAACTGGTGCCACTCCTCCGCGTGGCAGGGTGTATCCTCTTTCGGTGGCAGAGAATCAGGCCATGGAGGAATACGTTGCGGATGCGCTTTCCCGGGGGCACATTAGCAAGTCTACGTCTCCAGCAGGAGCTGGGTTTTTTTTCGTGAAAAAGAAGGGAGGTGAGCTGAGACCCTGCATTGATTTTAGGGGTCTCAATCGGATCACGATTAAAAATGCTTATCCTATTCCGTTGATCACCGAGTTGTTTGACCGCCTCAAGGGAGCAACGGTCTTTACTAAACTCGACCTTAGGGCTGCCTACAACCTCGTACGGATCAAGGAGGGCGACGAGTGGAAGACCGCATTCAACACCAGAACCGGCCACTATGAATACCTGGTTATGCCCTTTGGGTTGTGTAACGCACCCGCGGTCTTTCAGGAGTTTATTAACGATGTCTTACGTGACTTGTTGCAGCAGTGCGTGGTGGTTTACTTGGACGACATCCTGGTTTACTCTGCGTCTATGGAGACTCATATCCAGGATGTTAAGCGGGTGCTGCAACGGTTACGTGAAAACGAGCTTTTCTGTAAGCTCGAGAAGTGTGAATTTCACCAATCCCAGGTTGCCTTTTTGGGCTACATCATTTCCCCGGTGGGTTTTTCTATGGACCCTGAGAAGGTTTCAGCGGTTCTGCAGTGGCCTCGTCCCAGTGGTCTTCGGTCCATTCAGCGCTTTTTGGGATTTGCCAACTATTATCAGAAGTTTATCAGGAACTTTTCCACACTGTCCAAGCCTCTCTCAGACCTGACCAAGAAGGGCAGTAACCCTCACGAGTGGTCACCCGAGGCCATCTCAGCTTTCAAGGCTCTGAAAGCCGCCTTCACTTCGGCCCCAATTCTGTCTCATCCCAATCCTGGGTTGCCTTTTGTTCTCGAGGTTGATGCATCTGAGACAGGAGTAGGCGCCCTCTTGTCCCAGCGTCGGTCACCCGAGGGACCCCTACTTCCTTGTGGGTTCTACCCCAAGAAGCTTTCCTCTGCAGAGTGCAACTACCAGATTGGAGACAGGGAGTTGTTGGCCATTATTCTGGCTCTCAAGGAATGGAGGCACCTGCTTGAGGGTTCTGTGGTCCCGATCCTAGTTCTCACTGACCACAAGAACCTCACATATCTCTCGGAGGCTAAGAGGTTGACACCCCGTCAGGCCAGGTGGGCTCTGTTTTTGTCACGTTTTAACTATGTGGTCTCTTACTTGCCTGGTTCCAAGAATGTCAGGGCCGATGCCTTGTCGCGGCAATACTCTGAGCTGTCCAGGGAGGACACTGAGCCGACCTCGGTCATTCCTCCAAACCAGATCCTGGCTGCCATTCGTACCAACCTGACTTCTCCCCTTGGGGAGCAGATTTTGGCGGCTCAAACTAACGCTCCCCCTGAGAGACCGGCTGGAAGATGTTTTGTACCTGAGGGATTGCGTACCCGCTTGCTACGTACCTACCATAATTCCAAGACTGCCGGTCATCCTGGTAGGAACCAATTGTCCTGGGTCGTTTCTCGGTTATTCTGGTGGCCATCTCTCCGTTCTGACATCGCCTCATATGTAGCAGCTTGTTCGGTCTGTGCCCAGAATAAATCTCCTCGGCACCTTCCATTGGGCCTTCTGCAACCCATTCCCAATGGGGAGCGTCCCTGGTCACACCTGGGCATGGATTTTATTGTGGATCTTCCTGCGTCTCAAGGTCATACGGTCATTCTTATGGTGATCGATCGTTTTTCTAAGATGTGCCATTGCGTTCCGTTCAAGAAATTGCCGACTGCACAAGAACTGGCTACGGTTTTCGCAAAGGAGATCTTTCGCTTGCACGGGTTGCCCAAGGTGATTGTCTCGGACCGCGGGAGCCAGTTTGTGTCCAGGTTCTGGCGCGCCTTCTGCTCCCAGTTGGGTATCGAGCTTTCCTTCTCTTCGGCCTACCACCCTCAGTCCAATGGGGCTGCGGAGCGTTCCAACCAGGCCCTGGAACAATTCCTTCGTTGCTATATATCGGATCATCAGGACAACTGGGTCGATCTCCTGCCATGGGCAGAGTTTGCGAGGAACTCGGCTGTCAACTCCTCCTCTGGGATGTCCCCCTTCATGGCCAACTATGGGTTCCAACCCGCTGTATTGCCTGAGTTGTTCTCTCCACAGGACATTCCGGCTGTGGATAACCACCTGGCTGCTCTGCGCTCCTCATGGGGGCAGATTCAGAGGTCCTTGAAGGACTCAGCACAGCGCCAGAAGCTCCAGGCTGATCGTAGACGATTGCCCGCTCCCTCATACCAGGTCGGAGATCGGGTGTGGTTGTCCACTCGCAACCTCAAGCTTCGGGTGCCCGCACCAAAGCTGGCCCCCCGTTTTGTCGGTCCTTTCCGCATTCTTCACAGGGTGAAGCCGGTTGCCTATGCCCTTGCTCTTCCTCCTGGGATGCACATCTCCAATGTCTTCCACGTATCCCTGTTGAAACTTCTGATCTGTAATCGCTTTACTGCCTCTCCGCCTCGGCCTCGTCCTATCAGGGTCGACGGCCATGAGGAGTATGAGGTGAGCCGCATCTTGGATTCTCGGTTGGTCCACGGTCGGGTACAGTTTCTGGTCCATTGGCGTGGTTATGGTCCCGAGGAACGTTCCTGGGTTCCTTCCGCGGATGTTCATGCTCCTGCCCTCCTCCGCGCTTTTCACGCCCGATTTCCTCAGAAACCTTTTGTTGAGCCGCGGACGGGGAGGGGCCCTTGAGGAGGAGGTACTTTCAAGGTCCTACCTTTCTTCAGAGCTTGTGCATCTCCATGAGCTGGCATCCATCTTGGTTTTCTGCAAAGCATGGTGGGAACCTTTATGCCTTCAGGCTTCTGCGGCTCCTCCTCAGAAGGGTGTGGTTGAGCACATTTAAACCTCCTGTCTGCAAGTGTGCGCTGCACTTGTGTCCTGTATGTTGCCCTGTTGCAAGCTCTTGTGTTGTTCCCATTGCTCTCCTGGTAACCGACTCGGCTTGGACAAGACTACTCTCTGCGTTAACCCTTTACCTGACCTCCCGTTGCTGAACCCGGCCCGTGACCTGAGTATTCTTTGCCTACCGTCTAGTACTGTCTGCTCCGTTGTTATTGACCCGGCTTGTCTGACTACTCTACTCGTGTTCCCATCTAGCTCCCACCAGCTGTACGCCATTGGCGGCAGTCGTTATCGCAGCTGGGGTCACTCGGGGGCCGCGACCTGGTCTCAGGCTGCGTCAAGTCCATCCCCACCATCAGGGGCCCTGGTGAAGGGTAGCCTGGGGCTTAGACTCCGTGCCCTGAGGGACTCTGGTCTGTGGGTAGTGGCTGTCGTCAGTCGCAGCGTGACCGTACCATAGGCCTGCCTGCCCATTCCAGCGTTCCTGCCCTGACACTTATGCACCGATGAATAAAAGGTATAATCTCTTTCTCCTGGATGTTTAATCTTCCAGGCATCCATCTGACACTGATGTAACAGTTTTCTAATGGACTTTAACCGTTTATCTCCTTCCCCCTTTCCTTTCGACTATATCTATCTGAGGGACCATACAAAAATTAAAATCTCCTTCCACAATCAACCTGCCCTTTTTAAAGTCCATTCATTTTCTTAACATATCTTCCAAAAATACCGTTGGGTTTTTATTGGGAGAGTAGATATTTGCAAGTGTACATTCCATTCCATTCAGATCCCCTTTCCCAAACAAATACCTACCCTCTGGGTCAGTCTCTTTGATATTAAATCTCACATTCTTTGCTATCCCAATTGCTACCCCCTTAGCACGCCTTATTGGTGTATCAGCATAGTACCAGGTTGGATAATGTTTTGAGTACAGCTTAACATTTGTATCTTGAGTTATATGCATTTCTTGCAAAAATATTACTCCGCTAGAACGTCAATGAATTTCCCTAAGAATCTTATGCCTTTTTACTGGGGTATTTAGTCCCTTCACTTTGTAGGTCATAAAATTAACTGCATTCATCCCTCATCTTTTTTTCTCCATGCTAACCACATCTGGGAGATTTACCATGTAACTAGTTTGTAGCGAGGAGATCTTTTCTAGATTATCTATTTTTACCCCCCGTCCTTCTGCCTCTCTGATATCTCCCCAACCCCCTTCCCCTCCTCCTCCCTCTAATGTATGTATTTAGGATTTGGATCAGAAAAATGTCTTCAAAGTATTCTATACTGCCCATGCCTCCCTCCCCCTCCCCCTTTCCCTCCTCCTCACCCCCACCCTACACTTAAAACCCTTTGGCCTATTTCTAGCCCTGAAGTCAGATGTGCATTGACTCCTCTTCCAGCGTGTACACCTAACTGAACCCCCATCTCCAATCTTTGGGTCCCAAAATCGGTACCTTTTAGAGCTGCTGGTACCCAGCCATTGTTTTGTAGAAACTCTGCTTGCATTCCACAAAACGTTTCCTTTATCCCCCCCCACCACACCCCTCCCACTGTCCCCCACACCCATTCCTTATTTTATTCTCATTTTGGAAACTAATTGCCACTTCTCTTTCCCTCACTCTATACACTCCTTAGCCCCTACAGACCATCCCGGTCAATATCTGTAAATCTAATCTTTCACAGAAGTCCCGTAAATCTTGTGGGATTCTCTATTTCACAGAGTGTCCATCTTTCCAGCCAATCAAACATGCTGGAAACCCTTAGTTATATCGGATATTTTTATTGTGCATTTTCTCCAATAATGGTTTCAAAGATCTCCTGGCCAGAGTCTCTGGTGCTAAATCTGCAAATATTTGTAGATTTACTTCTCCATATTTTATTGCAGAAATCCCTTGGATCTTCCACCAGATATTATCTTTATCTTCATAATCATGAAACCATACAACCACGTCCCTGGGGGTTTCCGATGGCATCCCTTGAGGTCGTCTTATCCTATGTACTCTATTTTCAATTGGGCTGACGCCGGTCTGCCTATCAAGGATTGAATACTTTTCTAATTTCATCCAGCAAATCTTCTCCATTAGAAACCTCTGGCGGGCCCCGGATTCTCAAATTGTTCTTTCTATCTCTATTCTCTTGATCTTCCAGCTTGTTCTTTTATTCTCTTCGCATTTCTTCCACCTGCTTTTCCAGTTTAATAATTACTGGAGCATGTTTCTCTATTTTTTCCTCTGCTTCCTCCACTCATGTTAGAACTTGTCCCAAGTCATTATGTAATACTGCCATTTCATTTTTTATAGAGTATTCTAATTTTGCAAACATTTCTGCAATTTCCATTTTCGTGGGCATTTGTGCACTTGCTCCTTGTTCTTCTATATTTTCTGTTTCTACTTCGCCTTCCATATTTGAAGATTCTTTAGTCTGATTCATGCTCAATATTCCTGATGACAATCTGGATTGATCTCCTTTATGGTTTCCCAATTTGTATCTTCCCTTCACTCCCTGCTGTCTGAATGGGGTGTGGCCCTCTGGGCTTTTCTCCTGCGGAGGCATATATTTTCTAATTGTGCTGGTTTGGGGTGTTTTTGTTCCCCCTCCTTTTACAGATGTATTCTTCATTAAGTTTGGCTCCTTGTTTACCACTCAGAGAAATGTACCGTTTCCAAAATTGCAATAATTTATAAGTCACGGATCAACAGAGAGCTTTCCCCCTCTCCTTTTCTTCTAAATCCACTTGGTGACCCCTTATTTTTACTTTCTCCCCAGCCACCAAATAAGAAGAGTTGTGAGTTTTATTCCACGGCATTCCCCCCTTAGATACAATGTAACACAGTTGATAGGGACACACCGCTTCTGCGGAAACTCACTACTGCCTCCAGCCTCCCTGCGGTAGGACAGCTCGATCACCTCTCCGGGTAATAAGCCACCTGTCAGGGTTGCTGGGGTGGCTGAGCATTGGGGGGGGAATGTCACCCTCCGTGGAGGTCTCTGCTCCAGCATTCAGGGTCGGCTCCTCTGTTACAGCAGTATCTCACAGGATTCCCCCGCCGCTGTCACGTGAGCGCTCCCTGTGTTCACCATTCCACTGCGCCGACTCTCTCCATCCAGCCAACTGGGAGCTTGGGCTCTCCTTTCCTTCTGGGGACACACCACTTCCACCAACGACTCTGCACTGGGCAGGGGTACATTGCAGGATGGCGGGACAAGGTAGGGCAGGGCAGCTGCAAACAATCAGATATACAGTTGTGTTCAAAATAATAGCAGTGTGTTGAAAAAAGTGAATAAAGCTCAACATCCTTCTAATAGCTTTTATTTCCATACACACAAATGCATTGGGAAAACTACACATTCTATTCCAAATCAAAACATGAAGAAAAATATATCAAATTTGTGTTGTTCCTCAAAAAAATTGAAGAAAAGTAAATATTAAACTGTTCAAAAAAATAGCAGTGTTTGTATTCTTCTTTACAAACTCAAACATTCACTATATAAACTGAAAAATGTTTGAAGATTTTGCTTTCCTTTGAATCACTTAATATTTAGTTGTATAAGCACTGTTTCTGAGAACTGCTGTACATCTGTGTTGCATGGAGTCAACCAACTTCTGGCACCTGTGAACAGGTATTCCAGCCCAGGATGATTGGACTACATTCCACAGTTCTTCTCTATTTCTTGGTTTTGCCTCAGAAACTGCATTTTTTATGTCACCCCACAGGTTTTCTATTGGATTAACATCTGGGGATTGGGCTGGCCACTCCATAACGTCAATCTTGTTGGTCTGGAACCTAGATGTTGCACATTTACTAGTGTTTGTGGCTGTTGTCTTGTTGGAACACCCATTTCCTCTTCAGCATAAGGCAGCATGACCTCTTCAAGTATTCTGATGTATTCAAACTGATCCATGATCCCTGGTATGCGATAAATAGGCCCAACACCGTAGTATGAGAAACATCCCCATATCATGATGCTTGTGCAACCATGCTTCACTGTCTTCACAGTGTACTGTGGCTTGAATTCAGTGTTTGTCTGACAAACTGTCTCCGGCCACTAGACCCAAAAAGAACAATCTTACTTTCATCAGTCCACAAAATGTTGCGCCATTTCTCTTTAGGCCAGTCAATGTGCTCTTTGGCAAATTTTAATCTCTTCAGCACGTCTTTTTTTCAACAGTGGGACTTTGCGGGGGGGCTTCTTGCAGATAGCTTGGCTTCACATAGTCACCTTCTAATTGTAACAGTACTCACAGGTAACTTTAGACCTTCTTTGATCTTCCTGGAGCTGATTGTTGGCTGAGTCCTTGCCATTTTAGCTATTCTTCTATCCATTCGAATGGCAGTTTTTCACTTTCTTCCACGTCTTTCAGGCTTTGGTTGCCATTTTAAAGCATTTGCGATCATTTTAGCTGAGCAGCCTATCATTTTCTGCACTTCTTTATATGTTTTCATCTCTCCAATCAACTTTTTAATCAAGGTACGCTGTTCTTCTGAACAATGTCTGGAATGAGCCATTTTCCTCAGAATTTCAGAGAGAAATGCACTGTAACCAGCATGTACAACATTTGGTGCCTTCCTTCCTGTCTTTCAAAGAATGAATGACCTCACTAATAGAACTCCACACTGCTATTATTTTGAACATGCCCCTTTCAATTAGTGATTCAATTAAACAGAATCAGCAGCATGCATGTCATGACTGTTGGGTCTGTTGGATTTCTATTATTCTACTACACCTGCTAGTAAATTATTTGCCATGTAGAAATATAATTTCTACCAAAAACAGTGATTGATTCGGTTAGTGATGTCTGACTTCTATTATTTTGAACACAACTGTACCTGTGCATTATTTTTGGTGGGTATCAGGATCACCTAACCTGTGCATCCTGTCAGCGCCATGTTCAGGCCCCTTCCATTTAAATATGATATGTGCATTCAATAGTCTTCTGATCAATTTCGTTTTGGCATGCATATTACATACAGTTCTCTGACTTCGGCACAATAGCTAGGCAGACTTTGAAAATCTAATCCCAAGTAATTAGCAATCCCCCCTCTCTCACTTGCGTGACATGTTTAGGTAACACTGGCTGTATGCACTGCCTATCTTACTTTATTGAAGGTTTGCCATATGTCCCCTCTGCATATTTGGGCATTTGTGCCAACAGAATGTTGTGCTGCAAATAGCCCAGGTACAGAACATTTTCAAGAGTTGTATTGTACAAACTGCAAAGAAATGGAGGTGGGTCATGCACAGTAGAAGATAGGGTAAGAGGCCAGTTTGTTGACAACAAGTATAGCCAAGTGGCACATACCCATTTGTGGCAGGCAGAAAACACACAGTCCCAGTGCAAATTCAGGACTATATTCTAAGTATAAACAAACAGGCCCAGTGGGAAAGCAACCCAATTAGGAGCACTCATAGGTCGGAACAGCAAAGCAGCAGTAGATGGATGGATCAGAGGTGCCGACAGCATCTGTCAGGAATGGATTCACCATTAGTGGTGGGACTCATCTGCTGTGTGGGCTGCAGTACCAGGGCTGGCCAGCGGGTGCTCTCAGCAACCAGAAGCTCCCTCCTGCAGTCAGCCATCACCTGAGGCTGATTGCAGGAGGTGTATTTAAGGAATGGCCAGACCTGCAGTCAGTGCCTTGGTGTATGTTTCCCATGAGCCCCTGTACCTGCATCCTGTCTGCTTCCTGCCTGATCCTGACTCTGCTTTGATCCTGACTCTGAACGAACTCCGCCTGTCCTGACCTCGGCTATTCCTGACCACTCTTCCGCTCGCTCCTGGTACCCTGTTTGCCCGTTTGCTACCGACCCGGCCTGCCCGACTACGTTTGATTTGTATATATGGTTATCTGTTGGAGTTTGGGTTGTTTGCACTGTGTTATGTTTACCTTGCACTGCGTTTGTGTTGTTTAGTCTTAATAAATTGTCTTATTTACACTATACCTGAAGCCTGCGTTTCCCTGTGTCAGTCCACACACCTCTGGTCATACCCGGAGCCCTGACAGCATCTGTCTCAAGGAGTGGAATGCGGCCTGGCCTGTCTGCACTCAAATGGGGAGGTTGCCTGGAAGTATGGTGTGTCCCTGCACTCTTCCAAAACCTTTCCCTGACGCTATGCACTGTCCCTATTATAGCCACTTGCAAAATGCGTGCCAAACCCAGGAGCCGGGGTCTTAAAAAGAATCTGCCTGATTCAAGATGGCTACCATAGCCACATGGGGCACCAGGATCCAATCTGATCACCGCCTCCCTGTGACTGAGGAAACCATAGAACTAGGAACTAGATTTTCCTCCCTGTTCTGCATTTCCACCACAGACGAGAACCACCTGCAGTGGAGAAAATAGACTGCACCTGCCTACACATTACTTGTATTATAGAAAAAAAAAGTTCACAGTGCATTAGCCACCTTAATTTGTGGTCAAGACAATTGGCCACTGACTTGTTCTTAAGAAATGATTACTCATATATGTTGGCTGGGACCCTGCTTCTGCGGAGTGTGCATCTCCTCCATATTTCAGTGGTTTGTAAAATGCACGTATCAGAAATGGCAGCTTAATAAAAAAAAACAAAAAAAAAACAACACAATAAAATACTTAACACAGAGGGCCATGTCACACTAGCAATTCTGTCACTAGCACCAGTTAGGAAGCATTGTTTCACTATTCCAACCAGTGAGGGAGCAACAAATGAAGACAGGTAATTATTTCACAGATTAGCCCTGTATAGTGATCTTGTCACTGGTGAGCTACTGTCAGCCACAGAATCACAAGGGTGACATGGCCCTAGAAATGCCATCTAAACTCAGAAAATGACGTGAAGCTTATTTACCCCCATGCGGTCTATGTTCACTAAAAGCAGGCGCACACTCCAAGCCTGTCATTCTGATTCCAACTTCACTAATTTATGAATCAGTGATCTGGGTCAAGCATGCAACAAGTCTAAACTCTAGTCCTATTTTTGTTTCTCATTTTTATTGAGTATATGCAAATAAACATACATTCACAGAAAAATATTCTGATGGTAGTAGAGCACATCCAAAAAGTCACATCCGCAAATAAATAGAGTATAAGAGAAGTTACAGTAAACAATTTTAGACATTGATTAATTGCATCTATGGTGAGTGCAATCAGAATTTTGAAAAGAACAGATAGCATGTTGCCTTTCAACACAAACTAAACCATAAGTCTTATAATAACTCGATATTTGAAAAGAAGAGTCATTGTTGTACACACCCATGGTCTAATCCCAATAAACTGGAGGGCTTGTGCTTAAAAAAAAAGTCACTCATTTCCCATTTGTGCTTATTGTACGGTGTGGTAGCCAAATATGAAGCACGCTCAGTGTGACTCTACTCAAAGGATAGAACTATGGTGCAAAATCCACTATCAAGGAAAGGAGAGAGTCTGCAGTGTCCTGTGTATATAGCTAGGGTTCCCAAATTTTATAAAATTTCCCGTTTGACCTCTATCCTCATAAGTCAACTTATGCAGAGGCAACTCTAGTCCTATTTACTTCATGATCAGGATGACTGGCCTTGAGTCTACTTATCCTCCAATATTTTTGTCCTCATATATTTCCCTAACTATAAGGAAACCTTTCCATACACCTGACAACTTTGAATAATGGCATTTTTTGTACTCACCATAAAATGTTTTTATTGGAATCCACTGAAGGACATAGGAAATTTTTGGTTTGTTTTGCTGCTTACAGTAGGATCGGACAGTGGAAAATGAAAAATCTGTAGGCCAGTCCAGGAAAATTGCTCTTTTACCCAGCATGCCTCAGTCTGTAGAAAACAAGAGCATGATCATAAAAACAAAGGGGTGGGACCTTTGTTCCTCAATGGACTTCAATGAAAGGATTTTACAGCGATTACAAAAATCCTATTTTCTTTCTCATCTATTGAGGGACAAAGTAAGTCATATACAGTAAAGATGTCCAAAAGCAGTTCAACTGAGGGATGGGCCAACAGCAACAAGCACGAACATGCTCAACAATACCGAACTGGTTACAGCCTGCAGCCTAAGAGCTCCTTAAAAGACCAGCAACTAAATCTGAAACAGGATAAGGCCAACCCCCCCCCCCCCCCCTTCCTTATCAGGGAATCCGCCAACACAACCAGGGGGAAGACATGGAGAATCAACCTGATGCTCATAACCACAAAAAAGTAATCGACCAGAAAAGAAAAATTCAACATGGAAGAGGGCACTAAATTATAAACCAACCAAGAAACTGGACAACCTGAACATTCCCGTTTAGTTAAGAAAAATGAACAACCAAACATTGTTAACAAGTAAAGAGAACAAGTCCATAGCAGGAATGAGCTCCAAAAAAGGGGGCTGGGAAAAAGTCTTTGTAAAGGGCAAAGCCAGTAAGTCTATGTAGGGAGGCCCTAAGCCAAAACAGGCCACAACTTCTCCAAAATGAGACTCGACAAATATGATGCCTGGAATTTACTAAAGTGTTGATAAAATGATTCTTACGTCCAGCATGGAACCCAGAATTTAGTCGCAAGATGTCAGACTAACTGAAGGAGGATAATGCATGGGAAGCACCCCAAAAAAGGGTAGGCAGGGAATGAAAGTTATAACCTAACCATAAACTGGTGAGGTGGTTTTCAACCCTTTTGGAGCGGAGGATGTCGCTATATACACACACACCAGTATGCCAGAGGCACCTCTGGGGAGAGCCCTAAGAGGGATCCTGCTGAAAAAATAATCCTATCTAATCTTGATTTCATGATGCAGTGCTTGGAATGCTCCTGGCTACTTAGTTGCAAAGAAGCATTAGCATCTGTGGAACAAAGGACAGGAGTCTTAGGACAGCAAAGTATATTTGTCCTGGTGAAACTAAAACAGAGAAAAGCACTGGAAAGGTCTTTTTCATGAATTTGAAAATCAGCCATGTAGAGGGTCCTAACCCCAGGTGGAAAAGTCCCATGAAGTTCTAAACGCAGTCTATGTTCTTAAGAGAGGATGCAAGCAGCAGGAGATCAGTTTGTTTTACCTGCAGGCAGCCCAGGGAGACATAGGACCTTCCTCATATCTTTCACCCGCAACACAGGGACTAAAATTAACCTTTATGCCATGTCCAGAAACTATCAGTTACAACGAACTTCTAGGGAATCGCCCTTGGGGGATCAGCGTGGATAAAACTGAGACACACAGTACTGCCCCTAACTGGAACCAGACTACCTCTCCTAATGCATGAAGGTCGCCAGTTCTTTCTTGAAAGCAAAGATACAGCAGTACTTAGATGATGTCCAACAGTGTCTAAGCCAGGAGAGTTGTTTAGAGAGGGATCCTGCAATGAAGGACCACCTGTTCTGGAAATCCAGAATGCAGCACTGGAAACAAAGCTCAAGAGGTTGAACTGAAGCAGGAACTAGAGTCAGAGCCTCGAGGTAGAGAAAACCCCAAGGGGACAGGGGTGGTAGCACAAGGTAGAAGAGAAGGAGTAGATGAGGAGAGTGCCACAGGCAAGGGCTTAACATGACGGCCTAAAGGAGTGTCCTGTGCATCTGTTTGCCCAAAGGGCAAACTACACAAGGACCTGCAAGGATTAACCACTATTCCCCACCTGGAAAAGTGGCTTCTCCAAGAACTTTAGCAGATGGAGAAGGATGGGACTTCACCAACTTTTCCTTAGAC
This sequence comes from Staurois parvus, assembly GCF_062004578.1. Lineage (NCBI taxonomy): Eukaryota > Metazoa > Chordata > Amphibia > Anura > Ranidae > Staurois > Staurois parvus. Next base: position 1,009,533 of record NW_028318331.1, read on the forward strand.
TTCTTACATTGAGGCAGGTGTATGCTCTAGCCTCCTGTAATATCCATGATGATGACATTAAGGTTAGTTCCCAAGTAAGTGAGTCAGCTACTCCTTATATTTGCCTCCCAGCATTCTAACCAGAAAGCTCTGCATATCTGTATAAACAGACCCATGTGGGACACAAGTTTTGATTATTCTATCAAGCAATTACAACTGAAGCGTAGGGCTCCAGACATCTGCTTCACAAGCTCCATCGAAAAAGGGGTTTACTGCAACAGTGGGGAGATCTTTTGACGAATATAACCCATTCTGCCACAGTTTAATAGATTACATTTTGCAGCCTTGATAGGGTGACAGTGAGCATCTGCCACGGAAAACTGGGTGTTATGGAGAGTTTCCAAAAGATAGTCAGTAGAATCCTTTAAAGTAAGCACGTTGTTTAATAGCTTTGTGGGTTTTCTGTTAAGATGGTTCATTGATTCCTCTACAATGGGTATAGACCAGCAATGGGCAAACTACGGCCCGCGGGCCGTATACTTGCCCAGCGGACCTTTTAATCCGGCCCGCGGAGCTAGGCTCCCACTAGGCTCCTCTCAGAGTCCGCTCTGAAGACCGGTGTAGCATGAAAATCTGTCTCCTATGAGGATCTGTCCCCCTCGACGTATCTGCGCATGTGCTGGAGATCGCTGATCGGCTGCTAATGCCTGAATCTGGCACATGCGCAGATACGTCGAGGGGGACAGATCCTCATAGGAGACAGATTTTCATGCTACACCGGAACGGCGCGGGAACACGGCGAGAGGAACGCGCGGAGCAAAGGTAAGTGAATTGACACAGGGGGGACTTGGGGACTTAATATGGGGGATGAACTAATATGGGGAATGAATTACTATAGGGGGGATGAATTACTATGGGGGATGAATTACTATATGGGGGATGAATTACTATGGGGGATGATTTACTATGGGGGATGAATTACTATATGGGGGATGAATTACTATATGGGGGATGAATTACCATGGGGGATGAATTACTATATGGGGGATGAATTACTATGCTTACTATGGGGGAATATTACTATACTTACTATGGATGACACATACACATCATTCATCTACTCTTGGTCCGGCCCCCGGGTCCAATATATGAACCCATTGCGGCCCTCAAGTCAAAAAGTTTGCCCACCCCTGGTATAGACCAACATTTAACAAATTTCCTCTGAATGGGGAACAGTTCAAAGACACATGCAGGTTGGGTTCAGGACCCTTCAGGGTGGTTCCAATCAACATAGTGGAAAACCCCAAAAAGCAAGTGTAGTGGAAGGGTCTTTACAACTGTAGAAATTCTAAAAGACCCAAGGCTAGACACAGTAGGCTGATCCTGCAGATGCAGAGTAGTACATAATGCAGCAATAATTGTCCGGAATCATCCCTTAAACATCTGAAGAAATGACAGGCGACTGTGGCTCCTCAATTTCATCAGAAAGACTGTCGGGACACTGCGATCAGTAGCCCAGGCTCTACTAGGGGTTGACTCTGGAGGGGCACAGGAGTGTGCTTATAACCCCTGTGACCAGCATCCATGAGGAACTGGGTGAATTCGGCCACAAAATCTTGTGTGAATTTAGTAGGGTCCCTTGATGTCAGAGGACATGAACTCACCTGAAAAGGATCGCCAGTGAGACAGACCCTATAACCATGGAGTAACAGGGGCAGGGGTCAAGGCAATTGTTGGGCAACCAAGGTCTGAAAGCCAGACGTGGCCATGGTCATTGTGGATGGGCCGTGGGAAGGGACCAAAGATCAGAATTCAACAAGCAAAGCAGGAGCATCAGTGTGACAATGCTTCTGGATTGGGATCCAGAAATACAACCTCCTCAAAAAGTCTGCAAATATTTTCCTGACCTGTGATACTGGAAATCAAGAAATTAACAGTGGAAGAATGGAAAAAGCCAGAGAAAAGGCTCAGCTTGCAAAATAGATTCAGTAAGCTCTATCCAATGCAAGTGGCAGACACAGGTTTTTGGGAATCTCTACCGAGAGTGTATGCAGCCCTCCAGCGTTTGGCCTGTCATATCTCCCTACCGTTAGAAAAGTTTAGTCAAGGAAAGGAAAATTATGGTAAGTATCTGCAAAAAATTTCCATATTCTTGGGATACAGCTTAAAGTGATTCTGAGACACTGGGTTATCTGACACTGGCAAACAAAGTTGGAAGATAGCCTAGTATTACCCTTCCTAATTTCAGCATGCTCCAGTTTTGTGGAAAAGCAAAAAGCAGTACTAGGAGTAAATCATAAGAACATAACATAGGGGTGGAACCAGTGTCCCTTAATTAACTCAAAGAAAAGTGTTTTTCTGTGAGTCAAAAAATCTGCTTTCTTAAAGTGATTGCAAAGGCAAAAATGTTATTTTAAAAAAAATAATAAATAGGTCATACTTACCTGCTCTATGCAGTGGTTTTGCACAGAGCAGCCTTGATCCTCCTGTTTTGTCTCTCCAATCTAAGCATTGAAAGTGTGATCTCTGTAACTTACAGTTGTGATGAGATAGCAATAACTCCAATCTTAGTTGAATAACACAGGCAGTGACTCGATCCAGACGACACCTTGTAGATCTTTTGAAGTTTATTCCATAAACTGAGAGAATCTTACAACAATGAACATTGGATAGGTCAAAAGATCATAATGTGATCTATTTCCATAAGACATGAGGCTTCAAGCTGGAGTGCATTACTGGAAAATGAACAAAGGGGTGGAGCTATCTATACAGCATGAACTAAACCAAAGAAAAGGGAGGAGCAGAGCAAAATACAAAGAACACTTAAAGGCATATGACAATCATGTGAAACATGACACTCCTCTTCTAGGATCCCCTGCCACTGCTCCTGGCCCCTCCCCCCTGCCGAGTGCCCAAATAGAAAGTCGCTTGCTACTTGCTCGCTCCTGAGCCAGCTGTGTGTGTCCATTGATATAGAATGCATTAAGGTAAAAAACCTTCTGCTTAGATCAGGGTGAATTGTTCCCACAGAGTCACTACTATAGTATCTACTGTGATAACTAGAGGATTTTCGGTCCTTGAGTCAAACTTGCTCAATTTGTTGGTGAACCTGATAGCCAGGAGTCCATACGTCAACGACTGAGGAAGTCCGCTTACCAAATTTCCATGCCCAGAAAATGTGTGGTGTACAGGGCTGTTACATGCAGATCTGCTCAAGTTAGAATCTGGTTGGTTTCTCTCTGAGCTGTGAGACTTCTGGTTCCTCCCTGATGGTTGAACTAAACCACTGCTGTGACATTGTCCTACTGAACCTTGGTCAGCTGATGTTGCAGCCAAGAGGGATAGCTGGATTATTCTGAGCACTAGAATGTTGCTTGGGAGATGAGCTTTCACCAGAAACTAAGTCCTTTGTACTGAGAGAATTTCCAGGACTCCTCCCCAGCCTGTTGGGAAAATAATTCCTCCCCCTGGCCTAGAAGGTTCTTATGGTGGATGGTAGAATGACTCTAAGTCTGGATTGTGAGCCACCAGACCAGGACTAGCTGCCTGGTTTTGGGGGTAAGGAAAATGTGAAAATCCAGGGAATGTGTCTTCTTATACTCTGTCAGAATGTTGAGTTGCAAAGGTCTGGAGTGGAAATTGGCATAGGGAATTTCATTAAATATGGCCACCAATAAGCCTGGAACCCTCATTAATAAGCAGAAGGTTTTTGGCTCCCAGATTGTACAGTCCGTAGGAGGAAGTAGCACCTCCTGAACGCCTGCCAGCCACTACTATACCGCCCTCTGAAAAGTGTTCCACCTCTCATCTCTTTTCAGGGGGCACTAAGCATTACAGCCTGTCTGAAAGAGCCCTAATCATCAAACAAATTAGTTTGCTTCTCTCTGAGTAGACAAGACATCGATTCTTCTAGCTAAAAACAAGAGCATACTGGCTGGGGTGGGGATAAGCGGTTACACTATGCTTTGTTACAGCTTTGTTTGCCAGTGTCTCGTATCCTGAAGGCAGCAGCAAAATGCGATTCCTCAGAATTACTTTAGCCTGTGTCCCTTAATGAACGATTAAGAATATTCACTGCATTACCATTCTTGAATAGTTTCACATATTAAACTAAGCCCTTCACATTTTATATAACAGTGGGATTAATACAGTTGACACTGATAGAATGGATCATGTGGTAAATTATCATGCCCATCAAAGCCTAAAACCCCCTGCATACTTTGTCACGAGACATAGCACACCGACTCCCATTCAGGAATGTGTACAGAAAAATATAACTTTTTCTGCATTGTAAAGCTGTTGCATGTGTTAAAGAGGACCTATTTGTAAAATTTTAGAAGCATGCATAATAACCATTGCTGAGGTCACCATATACAGCAACAGTATAACTTAAATGATTAATTTTGTCATTAAAGTTGTGATAAATACATTCTTGCATTAGGGTATAAAACACCCGGCCCTATTTTGCACCCCGAAAAAACACTAACCTGCGGGTCCACGTCCACCACAGCTGGGTCCTCAAGGTCTGCACTGCCATCATGATCTGAGTTTCAGAGGCAAGTATTGAGGGCAGCGGAGCCACTTAGTCAAATTGCAGGGAGGAGGAGCAGGGGCATGGTACCGCACATTTAGTCCTCCTGCACACTGGATGTTTTTACAGCTGTTTTTTTTTTTTTGGCTTGTCATTTTTTTTCTACATATCAAAAGTCAGGGAAAAGGGAATTGGGAAACGCTGGGGAAATCACGCACAGTGTCTGAAAGTAGAGGTGCCACCAGAATGTCTGGAAGGGTGCTACCTAATCAATAGTCAAAAAACAAAAGAGGGGAAGAAAAAAGGCTGCACACCTAAAAGGCTACCCTCAAAGGAATTTTATTATGCACCATAGACAGTTATAAGCCATTGGAGACATGACAATCCTGCATGACAGAGAACCCTACCCCCCAGAGATATCAAGAGGGGACACTCAAGAATGGACCGAGGATAGAAATGGTCCACTGGGACTGCCTAACCCAACCCTCCAACCCTCAACACAACCCACCCCACCAGCCCTTTCAACCCCCCAATACCCCCACAAGAAACCCCTCCCTTAGATGGTGGACCCTCCCATCCCGCCACCCCCCTCACAAGGGAGAGAGGGGAGCTGAGAGAGATAATACCAGCCCACTGACACCCCCAACACCCACTAGATGGAATATAAGCCTGCTACACACATCGGGGGCTCCTAGATGTGCCAACCACACAAATAATAGACACAGCTAAACGACAGACAAATACATAAACATGGGCCGTTTTGCAAGGCTTGAATCTGAGGATTGGCAGCCATCCATGGGAGTGCATGCAGATTTTTTGCTGGACTTGGAGGTTCCACCGCTATTTCAGCCTTCATCATTACAGGACTCAGGAGTCCAATCGGACTGTAAGTACTAGTGATTTTGTGATACTACCTTAGTCATATCAGCTGTGCAGATCACAGGCTGGACTGGTCATACACATTCATGTCGCTGATTTATTCCTTCAGTTTCTTCTATTACACAGGCTGGCTACCGTGTACTATAGTACTATCGCTTCTCGGCCTTTTGGCTAAGATCAAGTGTAGTATCTGTTCTTATCAGTGTCCAGTAGGGGTGCTCCACCATCATTCTAGCTTTGCGGGGATGATTGGTTGTATAGTACCCCTGCTGGTATGATGGGGGTCCTGATGGTTAGTACAGGCTGGAACAGAAACCGAGGCACCCACAGGCTGCTGGGGCCCGGGAGTAATTCCCCCTGGAAAACCGGAGGGGCCCAGCTCCTCCTGGTTTGAACGGATCTACCTTGTCTGGCCAGGGGCCAGGGAGGCAGAAAGTCCACGAACCAGTGCCCCGAGTGGTCGCCTCAGGGGTGCTCTTAGTAACACTTGGGTGTGGGACCCCAACGTGTGAAAAGGCACATGGTCACTGTGTTCAAACACTTTTCTTGCACTGCGCCTTTTAGGGCTGGGCCTTTTGGCTAAGTCCTGGGCAATTTTTGCTACAGGCCTCAGGGCCTGGCCAGTGCACAATTTGCACGGCCACTTTATTTATTTAATTTATTTTCTCCCACGTTTGTCACTTTTGTGTGTGTTTTCTTTCTCACAGGATGGTAGGGTGTGGGTCCTCAGGCCTACCCTGAAGTCTAGGGGGAGGATGTGTGGCCTTTTGGTTCCTTCCTCCCCCGTCCCTAGGGGTTTTTTCTCTTCGGGAGAGCCCCCTTACCAAGTACTTGGTGGCTGGCTTCGGCTGGCCACAAGGAACGGGGTCCGCCAGGCCTTTTGGCTAGGCGGACCACATGGGAACCTTGTCCCTGTCAGGAGCTTTGTGCCCCGGGGGATCAGGGTAGAGGTCCATCCCCTTCGGGGGAAGGACAAAGCACACCCCTAAGTGCACTTTTTTGTGTGGCGTTTTGCACTTGCACGTTTTTTGTGAACACTTACGGGTTTTTCGCACATTCGCGGACTTAAAAAAAAAAAAAAAAAACTGGACTCCCAATTACCAGCTGACCATTCTCACTCCATGGTTGTCATACCTTCTTTGGCTATTAGCCAATCGATTTCAGCTGGCTGCACTAGCGTCATCTACTTTCTCACAGCTTTTCAATGAATTACCTTTCATTGCCTCATCTTCATAATTGCCTTTATTCATCTGGCTCTGGTCACACAAGAGGTCATTTATACCACGTCTTGAATGGACTTTGAGGCTCTTGCCCTGTACAGTTACTTTATACCTTGTTATCCTCTCTGGCCAGCGGCCATGGCCATACTGGCCTCTTTTGATTGCCATATATACGAATTCTACATGTTTATGCATTTATCTGTGTCGTTTAGCTGTGTCTATTATTTGTGTGGTTGGCACATCTAGGAGCCCCCGGTGTGTAGTAAGCTCATATTCCATCTAGTGGGTGTTGGGGGTGTCAGTGGGGTGGTGTTATCTCCCTCAGCTCCTCTCTCTCCCTTGTGAGGGGGGTGGCAGGACGAGAGGGTCCTCCATCTAGGGGAGGGGTTTCTTGTGGGGGTAATTGGGGGGTTGAAAGGGATGGTGGGGTGGGTTGTCAGGAGTTGGGGGGTTTGATTAGGTAGTCCCAGTGCACAATTTCTATCCTCGGTCCATTTTTGAGGGTCCCCTCTTGATATCTCTGGGCGGGGGGTAGGGTCCTCTGTCATACAGGATTGTCATGTCTCCAATGGATTATAACTGTTTATGGTGCATAATAAAATTCCTTTGAGGTTAGCCTTTTAGGTATGCAAATGTTGTTTCTTCTCCTCTTGTTTTTTGATTTTTTTTTTTTCTACAGCCAGTAAACTCCCCAGCATGTTATCCTATGTGTTCATACACACATAGGTTTTAATCAGCGTTTTTTGGCAGGAGCGTTTCAAGAAGAGTTTTTAACTGTAAAAATGCTCTAACGCTGATGAAAGTGGAAGACCGCTGATAAAAGCTGAAAAACACAAAAAAAAAGTGACTATCCGGCATTTATGAACGTTTGTTGTGGCTGTAGATTTTGTGAGAATATAACTTTGCTAAAAAAAGCTAATGCAAAAAAGCTAAAAAAAATTAAAAAATACCCTTATGTTTTTATTGCAGCTTTCTACAGCTAATGCTACTGGCGTTTTTATAACGTCCAGTGTGCATGAGGCCTTAGGAGCATGCAGGGGTGTCTTCTTGGCAGCTGGTTAGATAAGGAAACGCCCACAAATAGGCAGTGTGGGGCAGTGACTTGGGGACTGTGCTGAGCTACAGTAGATAAACAATTTTTAGGTAGAACCATCTCCTAAAGTAGGGGTAGGCAACCTTTTGATTATGCTGCACCTTCACAACTCAGATCACCCCAATTACCTCACATATTGGGCCACAACAATTCCGTCACACCTCAGATCAGACTCAATTTCTGCATTATCACAACTCAGATCACCCAAATTCCTGCACCTTCACACCTCTGATCAGTCCCAATTACTGCACCTCTAAATTAGTAGTTCACAATAGCTGGTTAATTACCTGTCAAAAATGAGAGCGGGCAGCTTGTGGTGTCCAACTCAACACCAGGACTGGATCCAGCCTGTATGATGTGGGGGTTCAATAAAAAAAATGTCAAGAGGGCAGAGGATAAGTCAGAAGTTTGTAAGGAATTGTATAGAGGCCATTATTTTTAGGGTAGTGTACAGGGGTCAACAGGGCAGAGGAAAGAGGGTCATTAGGGCAGTGTACAGAGTTTAGCAAGGCAGGGGACAACAGTCAGCATGGCAGAGGATGGGGTCACTGCTGGCAGGGCACTCATCAGAGCTCCCCCTCCCCACACTGCACACAGCTGAGCTTGGATTCTTTTACAGACACAACCTCAATCTGTACAGTGTGTAGCTGGCTGTTGCAGCTGTGCTGCCTTTCTGATCTGAGAATTTCACAGGTCAGAACTGCAACAGCGAGCTACATACTGTGCAGATGGTGTTGGGGTCTGTAAAAGAATTCTATCTCAGCTTTGTGCTAGTGGAAAGGAAAAGCTTTGCTGCATGTACTGTGTCCAAGCTGAGTTCAGTGGGAGCATGGGAGGAGGAGCTTACTGACCTGGGCACATCATCCATGGGGGGTTTTGCACAGCTCCCCCTACCACTCAATACCGATTCAATCAGCTAAATTCAGGTAAGCAGAGTGAGGTGGCCTGGAAATGAGATGAGAAATAACCAGCCATGCTCCCTCTAGTGTCGGCTTTGCCGATTTGTGGGAGGCTGCACTGGGTGCCAGAAATCTTTTTATCTGAAACAATGACAGCTCTGATATAAAGATTACCTGCTACCTGTGATGCCCTGTTTGAGCTGGGTAGAACTGACCCAAGTTTAAGCAAGCTAAAGACTTGTTAGCATAAGTACTATGACCAATTTATGTGGCAATAGGCACTTGCACGTGTAACACTTACAGTACAAATTCCTTATCTAGCACTAAACTTAAAACAATAGAATGCAGGACAGGCCTGACTTGTTTTAAAATTACTCTGGACAACTGTAAAGCCATCCTGATGACCTCTATTGACAGGCAAGTGGACCTCCGCTAACTCCTTGTAATTCCAAGCCTGGCTTTCTGTGAGCCTTGATTGGGTTTATGGTGGAGAGTGGTAGGATATTGGTGATTCTGAGGCCAGATAGTTTTGCCGTTTACAGCTTGTAAAATAAGTATTAAACACGTCACCATTTTTTTCTGTAAATGAATAATGGTGCTATTGACATGAAATTTTCACATCAGTAAAAACCCATGCATACAAAGCAACCAAAACAAAGTTCAGATATTAAGTTATGTGCAATGAAATAGAATGACACAGGGAAAAAGTACTGAACACATGAAGAAAGGGAGGTGCAAAAAGTCATGGAAAGCCAAGACACCAGCTGAAATCTATCAGCAATTAGAAAGCAATCCTGGCCCTTGTCAGTGCAAATTAATATCAGCTGGTTCAGGCTCAACTGATGGCATACAAAAAGGTGCCTCATTACTAAGGTGCGACACAAAAAACATCTCATGATGGGTAGAAGCAAAGAGCTCTCTCAAGACCTTTGCAACCTTATTGCTGCAAAACATACTGATGGCATTGGTAACTGTATGATTTCAAAACTTCTGAATGTTCCAGTGAGCACTGTTGGGGCCATAATCCGGAAGTGGAAAGAATATCATTCCACCATAAACTAGCCATGACCATGTGCTCCCTGCAAGATTTCTGATAGAGGAGTGAAAAGAATTTTCAGAAGAGCTGTCCAAGAGCCAAGGACCACTTGTGGAGAGCTTCAAAAAGACCTAGAATTAGCAGGTACAATTGTTTCAAAGAAAACAATAAGCAATGCACTCAACTGCCATGGCCTGTATGCACGCTCACCATGCAAGACTCCATTGCTGAAGAAAAAGCATGTTCAAGCTAGTTTAAAGTTTGCTACACAACATTAAGACAACCTGTGAAATACTAGGAGAGTATAGTCTGGTCAGATGAGACCAAAATTTAACTCTTTGGATGTCATAATACACACCATGTTTGGAGGTCAAATGGCACTGCACATCACCCCAAGACCACCATAACAACAGTGAGGGTTGGAGGTGGGAACATCATGGTATGAGGTGGTTTTTCAGAATACTGTACTGACAAACTTCATATCATTGAAGGAAGGATGAATGGAAAAATGTAAGACATTCTTGATAAAAATCTGCTGCCATCTACCAGGATGATGAAGATGAAACAAGGGTGGACATTTTAGCAAGACAATGATCCCAAACACAGCCAAGGAAACTCTCAATTGGTTTCCAAGAAAGACAATAAAGCTGCTAGAATGGCCCAGCCAATTACCTGACTTGAATCCAATAGAAAATCTATGGAAAGAACTAAAGATCAGAGTTCACAGAAGAGGCCCTCGGAACCTTCATGATTTGAATTTGACTTGTTTGTGGAAGAATGGGCCAAAATCACGTCTGAGCAATGCATGTGACTAGTTTCTCTATACGGGAGGTGTCTTGAAGCTGTCATCATCAACAAAGGATTTTGTAGGAAGTATTAGTTTAATTTTTAATACAAATATAGATTCCATGATGTGTGACACACAAAATTGAGACTACAATATTTTTATTCTTTATGTTCTCTGCTTTCAGGAAATATATAAAGTTTTAACAAGCTCTTTAGTAACATTTGCAAGCCAATAATGTGCTTTTAAACGTGCATGAAAAATGGAAAACTGCTTCAGGCAACAGCTAAATGCAGTTGAAACGGATATATAACAACTGCATTACCTGACTAAAGTAGGATCGAAATTCAGCCAGTTCAGCTGGGAGTAGCTGAATTTCGATCCATGTGAATCCGCTTCTGCTTGACAGATGTCAATCTAAAGATTGACTTCTGTTGAAAGGGAATGTTAGAAATTTTTTCTCGATGATTCAGCCACCGTAAAAGTGTATAATGACAGCAAAGAGTCCCCACTGTGAGAGTACAATGTCTCAGCAGAAAGGATTTCTCTCTCCACTACTATTGAGAGGTTGGAGGAACCCATTCTTTTTTTTCGCTCAACCCTCTGGCTAAAACCCCCCCCAAAAAATATAAAAAAACAGCCCTCTATGGCCAGCATATGGCTTCATAGTTTCATTCAGCCAGTCCTGAAATTTACATATCAAGGTTGATTACTTCACTTTTCTTTCTTAAACTTTGCTTTTGTACAACATACACAAACTGGAGACCAGCTGCTGGCCAAGTTTATTGTTAGTTGAATCCAAAGAGTACATTAGCTTTCACTTTTATCCAGTCAAAACAAGTTTATTAAAATGGAGAAGGAATGGAACGGTCAGTGGCTCTGCTGTAGAGATGATATCTCACTGCTTATCCAGGTGACAATACTGCACCACTGGAACTGAAAGCAAACTTTTTCAGGAACATAATGGCAGTAAATCATTTTTTTTTTAGTAGAATGGATGCTAGAACATCAGAATGCATTGTTGCCTATATATCTGCTGAAGATTTTTCTAACGTCCTGTCTTAGTGAAATCGTCAAAGAAAGGAACTGAAATGAAATTTCCCTTTCGACTACATTTAAAAAAAAACTCACAGAGGTTCTATACCTCCCTACTCCATCCAAACCAAACAATATCTTAAATGAAGGTACACTTTAATCATCATGTGTATGTTCATCAACGTTCATAGTCCAAACAAAAATTGTTTGCGTGTTTAATAAATCTTTAAACAAACATTGCTCATATGCAGTGAGACAGGCATTTAAGCAGTCCATATTGAAAACACAATTCTTCCTATATTTGGGCAACTTTGTGCTGCCTAAATAGATGACTGAAAGAAAAAGTCTGGCCAAAACTGATATCATGTCAGCAAGCTGAATCATCTGCTGGCTTTGAATGCATCTAAGGAACCCTGGTGAGAAGATCAATTTTGGATAGACTTTGTTTAGTCAAGTGAAATTTATCTTTATGTTATGCATAGCAGAAAGAAAAAAGAAATCACCACTGCAAAATAGAAATAAATAAATATATATATATATATATATATATATATATATATATATATATATATATATGGAAAAAAATAAACAAATACACCATTTCTATGACAAACAAGGTCAAGGAGTTCTGTCCTTAGCAGATGCCATAAGTCATTCACTTGCCGTAAGTGCTTCAATTACCATCTATGAGTCATGTGATGACGTACAAGGCTATCTGCAATACTAACAGTAATGTAATCAAGGTAATGGTTTATTGTACAACTGGCTAACTATTAAGTTATGGATGCTATGTAATACAAAGAGTGAAAGGACTGCAAGTGAGGCTTGTTTTTATTTGTATCAATACCTTAAGATAATAAAAAAAAAAAAAAACAGGAAGGACGATGTGTCCACATATCAGCTTTAAAATCACAGTATACTTCACAAAACAAGACACTATAGAATATGATTCATCAATAAAAAATGCTATTTTTATTGATTTGGAATAACATAATGTACAGATGTCTTGCACAACAGTCAGAAAACAAGGCAATATCTTTTCTCCTTTGTCATTCAGTAAATAGCCCAGCATAAACCGTATAAGTTATAGACATCACCATCATGGAGTTTGGCAATGTTTCTCTGCATACTGCAAATAATCAAAATAGCTAGGTGGAAAAATTACAAATGCTGTTATTTTGGCCATGTAAGGACATTTATTCCAACAATTAAACTGTATAAAGTGAGCCTTGTGAAATACAAAACAAAACAAAAAAAAGAGGATGTGCACAAAAAGAAATTAGTTCCTATATCAACATTTAAACCAGAAAACAGACATTTTGCATTATTGATTTGCTTAGCTGATGTATTTTATATTCAGAGTAAAAAGGTGTTTAAATGTTACACAGGCACTTAAAGTGCATCTGACTAAGCCCAATGGAGCGTGATGACATACCCAGCACCTCCAAGTTTAGGAGGGGAGCAGGTGACTTTCTCACCCTTCTTGACACATTGTTGCTTGGGTAACTAGACGTGTTAAATGAGGGAGAATGTTCTTCCTATGGAATCTCCAACTACAGTGACTTGAAGCTTACACAGCTTATTCCCTTTCCTGCTGCAGGTGAAATGGACACCAGAAAAGCAAAAGGAAGGCAAGGCAAGTATGAGACACTGCAGAGAAATAAGCGAGTACTGCTGTTACTGGGGCCTGATTTTTGCTGACTCTGTGGCTAAGCCCTGCCAACTGCCATCCTTCTGTCCAATGATAGTGTACTTACTAGCCAAGAATGGAGTCTAACTAGAAAGGGCGATGACATACGTAGGGAATTATGTTTGGACAGCATGTATTACAATACAAACACTCATTCATAAGTCTTCAACTCTTTCCAGACAACAAGCAAATCCCAAAAAGATTTGCTAATCTACACAGACTATGCCGAAAACAATCTACTGCACTTACTTACTTTAGAGTTTAGACAACTTTCCCATTGCCTGAGCTCTTTTTTTCCCTTTCTAATCAGGATTGCAGCCTCTTGCCAGTCATTTTGTGCGACCTCCATGTATGTGTGTGACATTTCTTGTAAACTGTAAAAGCACAATTTATCTGTGAATGATCAGACATGTGTCTAGACTTCAGAGTCTTCATGAGTAGATCTCAAAATCCCTGGTTTGCAGGTTTTAGGGATTAATCCCCCAGAATACTGGCAATTTGAGGACTTTATACACAGCAGTGTGCTGGTGTATTCAAGTACTGCCTGAATATAAAAAAAACTTGTTGAACACAGATGTACAACAAAATCAATTTAAAAAATAGAAATATTACAGATTTATGTCTCCTGAGAAGAGAACAAAACGCTGCCACTTAATACAAAATAAAGAAATACAACACAATGTTCTACAGGTCATAAAGCCTTTACGGCACATGTCAACCATAGTAAAAGGAACACAACATCATTTAACTTTTTGTATTTCAAGCTAAAATACTTTATCTCCACCATTAAATAATCAATGTGATTTATATGGCGAAGAAGATAGGGTATTGTTGCTACGTATTCAATAATATCTTCTCACTAAAGATATTTAACAAATAAATGCATTGGTAGTACAAGTATCAATATATGATTTATGACATTTGAGCCTGATATACACAAATGACCTAAAAGTCTATAATCCAGTGTAAAGTCTCCCTAAATGTCTACCAAGAACTAAAGTCTCCAAACCCTCGAGTGACTTTTTCTTTTTTACTAGTAGAGGGGCCACTGTCATCACCGTCAGCAGAACGTTTCCTATTGACAAAAAGCAAACAGAATTATAAGAACACAAGGATTTCTAATGCTTGAAAGAAAAAAAAAATCTGGACAATGTTTAAAAGTATTATTTGGCTTTGACACGTCCACATGACATCACATCCTTCGAGCCAGCACTGATACCTGGTTCTCAAATTATACTGACAAATTGTATGCTTCCAATTTTATGTTGTTCTACTGGCTATTTGTTAATTGCATGCTCACAAAAAAAAAAAAAAAAAAAGAAAAACGCTTAATAATGGTAAAATGCATAGCAATCTACAGGAAACAAGAAGAAATGGGCTAACCCAATGAGCTATATTTTCTCTGCAAGGAATGTTTAGGTTACTCAAATGCTGGGTAGGTTGCTCACAGTGGACTGACATTGCTCTGGATCTGAAATGTTCACACCGCTGTTGTATCAAATCTGTTTTTAATTGTTTGTATATACACCTTGTATGCTAAATTTTTTTTTTAAAAAAGCAAGCAAACCTTTTGCTCTCTACACCTAGATTGCTGGCTAACTTGTATATACAGGTGTCCAGACAGAAAAACACAGGAAGTGACAGATATCTCAGTTTATCTTTACCATGTTTAATAAATAAGGCAGTGCAAATAACATACATTATGTGCAGGCTCCAGAAACCCCATAGTAACTAGTCAGATTTCAGTGTATTGCTGTCAAATGAGGAAAAAAGGTCAAATTTGACTAGTTGCTATGAAGTAGTACACTTTGCTCTTTTCTGTTTAAACCATGCAAAGCGCAAGGAAACTAAGAGGAAACATCTAATATTAGTTATTTCAGTTATAAAGACAGACATTTCTTCTCAGGAAAGACTTGCATACAGGTCATCATTTCAATTGGATGCTGCTGGTTTCAATCACACATTTAATAATATGTTAGTATATCATATAAGTTGCCTGCCACAGACACATCTACCCTAACTCCCTCCGGAGTAAGCTGTCCGCCTTATCTGACATTAGAACCAAAACAATGGATTCAGGTGCTGTGCAAACCCCAAAGAAACCAGGCAGAGCAATGAACTGGATCCCCCCCCCCCCCCGGCCACTAAAACTTACCATTGCCACACTTCCCTGCAACTCCATCAGAGTCAATAACTCTTGTGTAAACATTGACACCATTTGACATGGTGCATACACAAGGTTTTGACTACCAGCTACGACAGGGTAGCTTGGGAAAAATTCCTTCAAGAGTTCAACTCGTCACTTTACCCTGAATAGAAATATAGATATAGTTGTGCTCAAAATAATAGCAGTGTGTTGAAAAAAGTGAATAAAGCTCAAAATCCTTCTAATAGCTTTTATTTCCATACACACAAATGCATTGGGAACACTACACATTCTATTCCAAATCAAAACATGAAGAAAAATATATCAAATTTGTGTTGTTCCTCTAAAACAATTGAAGAAAAGTCAATATTAGACTGTTCAAAAAAATAGCAGTGTTTGTATTCTTCTTTACAAACTCAAACATTCACTATATAAACTGAAAAATGTTTGAAGATTTTGCTTTCCTTTGAATCACTTAATTAATATTTAGTTGTATAAGCACTGTTTCTGAGAACTGCTGTACATCTGTGTTGCATGGAGTCAACCAACTTCTGGCACCTGTGAACAAGTATTCCAGCCCAGGATGATTGGACTACATTCCACAGTTCTTCTCTATTTCTTGGTTTTGCCTCAGAAACTGCATTTTTGATGTCACCCCACAAGTTTTCTATTGGATTAAGATCCGGGGATTGGGCTGGCCACTTCATAACGTCAATCTTGTTGGTCTGGAACCAAGATGTTGCACGTTTACTGGAGTGTTTGGGGCGTCGTCTTGTTGGAACACCCATTTCATCTGTTTTCCCCTCTCCAATCAACTTTTTAATCAAGGTACGCTGTTCTTCTGAACAATGTCTGGAACGACCCATTTTCCTCAGAATTTCAGAGAGAAATACACTGTAACCAGCATGTACAACGTTTGCTGCCTTCCTTCCTTAAATAAGGGCAATAATTGCCACCTGTTTTTCAAAGAATGAATGACCTCACTAATAGAACTCCACACTGCTATTATTTTGAACATGCCCCTTTCAATTACTGATTCAATTACACAGAATCAGCAGCATGCATGTCATGACTGTTGGGTCTGTTGGATTTCTATTACTTTACTACATCTGCTAGTAAATTATTTGCCATGTAGAAATATTATTTCTACCAAAAACAGTGATTGATCAGGTTAGTGATGTCTGACTGCTATTATTTTGAACACAACTATATATATATATATACACACACACACAAACACACACACACATGCAATATGTAATTAATAAATCTCTTATTGATCATATTTGTTTTTTCCAGGTGCCATTCTAAAAGGTACTTACGCTGCTGCCATATTGATATATTTTCCAACACCAGATCGGTACGTTTTAGGCTCCTGTTTTTGCTCTTTTTTTGGCACTACAGGTTCCTTTAATTGCTCTTCCTCTTTCTTGGCTCTCTCTCTTTCTAATGCCACCTATAAAAGGTTCAAATATTTCACAGATTAGTCAGAAGTCGTACTTGAAATTCCACCAAAATGAATGCACCTATTCTGCTATATCAGCTGAGCAAGATCACTTTCCAAATGCACTACACTTATAACTGCCAAAAATAGGTGAAATCTACAGCCCAAAAGAAAGAGATGGAGTAAAACTAAGTCACATGATCTTACAGATAATATATATATCTAAAAAAAAAAACAAAAAAAAAACAGGGTTAACAGTTTGGCACACACAGAGCATAATGAAACTCTTGTTTCAGTGGGAACCGAAGATGACTCATACTGACCTATAGTCATTTTCTGATTATGGCAATACTGAATTAACCAAAATTACTATAAACAAATCTCTGCAAATATTACATTGCAATTTAAAGAGTAATGCAAGATGTACAAACCCAATTCATCCGTCCTACATTGGTTCTCACAGGTTTTTATATAAACATGCAGACTATGATTGCCTATACTTACTGAAGAATGGGAAAAGTTTATGTGACAGGAGTATGGAGAAGTAGCCACTAGCTTACCTCTAGGGCCCTGGTGCCCAACCTGTGGCCTGAGGGCTGCATGCGGCACTTTTTGTGTGACTCTCAATGCACCTGAAGAAACTATGTTTCCTTATTGCCCTGTTATATTTAGTGATTTCTAGCAGCCAGATGTAATATGTCTCCAGTCTGTGACTGTCTCCTGAAGGATATCCCCAGTCTCCATCAACTCCTATAGCATGTTCGCAGTCTCTGACAGTCTCCTGCAACATGTCCACAATCTCTGGCATATCTTAAATCATGCACGCAATCTTAGACCATCTGTTGTATCATGTCCGCAATCTTAGACCATCTCATGTACTATGTCCACAGTCACTGATGATCTATTCCGTCCCCATGTTGCCCCCACAGCTGCAGAGCAGGCACAGGCTCAGCCAATCCTAGGCTACTGAGACACCCCCCACCTCTTACATATGTGTAACTGAGGGGCAGGAAAGCCTCCAAAATAGCTTGGGGGTAGTTTGGGCTCTTGTCCAAGCACCACTGAGTTTAGTGTGCGCTTCCACACTGTCCCTACCATTCAATCCATCCATGGCGCTTGCAGATAATATCGTGATAGGGCCAGCAGGATCAGCGCCAGAACATGTAGCTCTGCAATGGCAGCTTCCCTGCTCCACTTTGCATAAGAAAAGAAGTTCTGTGCCTTCCTGACCCCCAAGTACTATGCCCTCCTGACCTTCCTGCATCATGGCCTCCAGACCTTCCTGCACAGGGCCCTCCTGACCCCCTGTCCTCTGCCCTGCTAACCTCTGATCTGCTCACCCCTGTCCTTTGCCCTACGGATCCCTATATACTACTCTTCATACTGCTGTACAATTCTCTTCAACCACTGACCTTTGTACACTTCCCTACATCCTACTGGTCTCAGCACACTGCCCTATATACTACTTACACTGGCCAGAAATCAGAGCAGATAGCCAGCCCTGAAACCAGTCAAAAAAAATGCAGTACCAGATGTTTTGCTTTCATGATGAACTCCAGCATCAGCCTTGTGGAGGTGATCAATTACTCCCCAGAAATGAAAAAAATTGTGAGTGAATGTGAATGCAGTTTCACACTAAAGCTAAAATTAGGCTAAAGTTTATAAATTCTACAATGACATTAGCTTTATAAGATATTACTAAGTCTTCTTCATGCTGTCTTTAATTTTTATTGGGAGCTTGCTAGTTAATTTCTTTATAAAAGAAAAAAAAAAAAAGGCATCACACCCTGGTGATCTTTGATCCCTTCCATGTTATCCAGGTAGATCTCCACTTCTCAAAAGGTTGCCTACCCCTGATCTATTGCATCATGCCAATAATCTTTGGTTATATCCTGTTGTGTGTATGCTGTCTCAGATAAAGACTATTCATTGAATTTGGTCATGTTGGGAGCCGCACATGAGGCACCCATATAAAGAAAGTTGACCATCACTGCTCTAGGGAAAAAAAAGAAATGTAAAGAACATACATATTTTCAAAAATGGCCAACAACTACCTCTTTTGAAATAAACAAGGTTTGTCAGTGGTGGCCATTCAAGCAAAATCAGAATGAGCTGACAAATGATTTAATTATATAGCTAGCTGCAGAACCATATGCCTCAGATAATGCTTCCTGCAAAAGAGTGTTTCCATCCCAGTTCAGCAAATATCCAGCTGCTGTAGATACTTTGAAGGAGCTATAGTGAGGTCAATGAATGGGTTTTAGCATTTAAAGTGTTAGGCTAGATTCACCTGTCTGCAGTGTATGACTGCAAGCATGTTCATATGCATTATGACACACCTTAATGTGCTTTGTGATGAGGCGGCTGATTCATTTTTAATGGACTGCCAATGCATCAGAATGGATATATTAATGGAAAATGGTACTGCAATGCACCATATTTTATGGTAACTTGTGGTAAGGTGTACGTTACTGCAACACAAATATGTTAAGAAGGCTTTAATGTTAAAAAGAAAACCCACACATGTTTGACATGTCTATTCATGACCACCTTTTTAAATTCAAATTTAAAATGCCCTTGCCATGAGAACACTAATTAAACATGCAGCAGAGAGAACTGCACAGCTCTGTGTGTCTGTAGTTCTCAAATCCCCAATCTAGTTTTTCCCAGACTACATTTAGCAGCGTCAGTATGTTGTCATTAAATGTGACACATACGGACGCTGCTAAGCTTGGTCTGGCCATTTCAGCTTCAAAAAACTCTGGTCTCAAAAGGGTTATAATATAACTGCTAATGTGCCACTTATCTAGCACCATGGGTATGCAAAGGCTCTTTGAACCCCTAACTTGTGTTAGGTTAGTAAATAGTTAATAATAAAACATACACACAAATGTACACTATATTGCTAAAAGTATTGGGACACCCCTCTAAATCATTGGATTCAGGTGTTCCAATCACCTCCATGGCCACAGGTGTATAACATCAAGCACCTAGGCAAGCAGACTGCTTCTACAAACATTTGTGAAAGAATGGGTCACTCTCAAGTGTGGTACCGTGATAGGTTGCCACCTGTGCAATAAGTCCATCTGTGCACTTTCCTTGCTACTAAATATTCCATGGTCAACTGTTAGTGGTATTCTAACAAAGTGGAATCAACTGGGAACAACAGCAACTCAGCCACGAAGTGGTAGGCCATGTAAAATGACAGAGCGGGGTCAGTGCATGCTAAGGCAATCACACTTCCCTGTCTGGCAATCTGATGGACGTGTCTGGGTTTGGTGGTTGCCAGAATGGTACTTACCTGACTGCATTGTGCCAAGTGTAAAGTTTGGTGGAGGGGGGATTATGGTGTGGGGTTGTTTTTCAGGGGTTGGGCTTGGCCCCTTAGTTCCAGTGAAGGGAGCTCTTAAAGTGGTTGTAAACTTAAAGAACACAAATCAATCTAATCGTACAGTTGAATAGATTTTACAAACATTTCCATAGACACACTCCTAAACCTTGTGGACTCCCAGAAGAGATGAAGCTGTTATTGCTGCAAAGGATGGACAAACTCAATGTCGTCATGGAGGAGTGGAAGAGGACTCCAGTGGCAGTCTGTGAAGCTCCGGTGAACTCCATGCCCAAGAGGGTTAAGACTGTGCTGGAAAATAATAGTGGCCACACAAAATACTGACACTTTGGGCCCAATTTGGACATTTTCACTTAGGGGTGTACTCACTTTTGTTGCCAGCGGTTTAGACATTAATGGCTGTGTGTTGAGATATATAGATATATATATATATATACACACACACACACACACACGCACACACACACACACACACAATCTCACAGAAGTGAGTACACCCCTCACATTTTTGTAAATATTTTATTATATCTTTTCATGTGATAACACTGAAGAAATTACACTTTGCTACAATGTAAAGTAGTGAGCGTACAGCTTGTATAACAGTGTAAATTTGCTGTCCCCTCAAAATAACTCAATGCCCGTTCCTGAATTTTTTTCTTTTTTTTTGCACATTTGTCACACTTAAATGATTCAGATCATCAGTCAAATTTTAATATTACACATAGATAACACACGTAAATGCAGTTTTTAAATGATGATTTCCTAAAGGGAAAAAAGCTATCCAAACCTGCTTGGCCCTATGTGAAAAAGTAATTGCCCCAAAACCTAATAAGAGGTTGTTCCACCCTTGGCGGCAACGACTGCAATCAAGTGTTTGCAATAACTGCCAAGGAGTCTTTCACATCACTGTGGAGGAACTTTGGCCCACATTTCTTTTCAGAATTGTTTTAGTTCAGCCACAATGGAGTGTTTTTGAGCATGAACGGCCTGTTTAAGGTCATGCCACAGCATCTCAGTCGGATTTAAGTCCGGACTTTAACTAGGCTTTGACAAGGTATTGATTTTATTTTCACTTAAAAGGTCCTTTAAGTTTCTAGGCAGGGTTTAGTATGGAAAAAGAAATACCTAGGAAAGAACCCATTAAGTTATATATTATGTGATTGGCAAAGGATACTTACCTGTGCATCAGCCTCCTCATATGGATCTACAAAGACAGTGGCACTTTCTATCCGGATTTCCTCCTGGGGGGTGAACAGAATAAAAAGACACTACTTTATCACTTTTGAAGACCTGGTTCTTCCTAAGCCAAACTATTTCACAGCTAAAATATATTTTATCAGATATCACCAGTAGCTTTTTTTTCCCCCAAAAGACATTTCTAATTTCTACTACAGCAGCTCAAGTGGCATAGTCTTGTAGACAATAATAAAAGGAACATTAAAGAAAAGAGGAGATATTACTCCAAAACAGATATTTTTAGTTGACCTGGGCACACTGATGTCTTTTTTTCAACCTTCTAAACTATGTAACAGTTTAGGGTAAACTGGAATTTAGGGTACGTTTTATTAAACAGAAAGAAAACCCAACACATTTTTGGCAATAGGAGTGTGAACTCTTCCAAAATATTAACATCAGTAGTGCTGTTGTAAATTCTACTACTTCTCTCTCCAGGGGGTTGGCGCATACAGAACTGCTTTTGAAAGAATTAAATGTGACCTAAAAGAACTGCATGTGACATTAGGTTTCACACATAAGTGGAGAAGAATTAAAACCTCTGTTGCATTAGACTTATTTTATATAGTAACATATGATACAGATTTTGTGTGAATCAAAGTGCCTTTTTAGATGGGAAGAATTCGAACCCTTTGATTTAACCAATATCTAGTGCTGTTACATGTACTTTAATTCAGGATGTCAGTATTGTAGGTTTATTCATAACAAAATATGCATAAAAAGGAGCATTCCAAAAACATAATAAGAACTGTCCTATATAAACAAGTTAAAGTGTTACTAAACCCACAACAGTAAAATCAGTCTGTATATGCAGTACAGCATGCTTGTTATAGTCACTGTGGAACCTAAGGAACCTGCATTGTGTAAAAAGGTTGTTTGATACTTTCTTCTCTGCCCCTCTTCTTGTTAAAATGACCACCTGATAAAGACTGAACCTGTGGTCAAATGCACATGCTCAGTTTGGTTAAGAGGTTTTTTTTTTTCTTGGGAAGGTGCATGTGATCAGCACAGGGCCAATCTGCATTGTCCAGGCAGAGGGTCAGAGGTTTCACATCCTCCTAGAGCAGAAAGAAAACTCCTCATACAAGCTTTACCCAGTGCTCTGCTGAAATCACAAGACTGCTCTAACTGCTGATGAGAAAAGGTATTTAGCAGTTTATATTTACTAAAATAATAGCACTTCCATGTTGTGTGTACTGTGGGAGACCAGGTATAGTGAATGCAGGCTCCTGGGTTTAGTATCACTTTAATTTTTAAAGGTTTCTGTGGTTTCCAGTGGTGAACCTCATATAATATAACACAAGAAACCACACAGATGTTAATGGGCTCATACATCCTTGTGTTATTCCTTTCACCCTGTATTACCAAACATTCTTCAAATTAGGCACACTAAGAAATGGATGGAGACAAATATTTACCTTTGGTCGATCAGTCTTGGGATCAGTGTCAACATTTTCCATTGCAGTCAATGTATCAAACCCTCCAACAACTCTGCAGTTATGTACAGAACAATAGCGTAAATATAGACCTATATAGCAGACCAAATATACATACAGCAATCTGTGTACTTACCGTCCAAAAACTGTGTGTTTATTGTCTAGATAAGTACATGAGCGAAAGGTAATGAAGCTGCAATGCAAAAGTTAAATATATTAAAAATCTAGTCCTTTTAAACCACATTAATCCAAAACACAATACAGAACAAAGAATAGCATGGGCATTTATTCAAATACTTACAATTGAGACTTGTTACTGTTCGGCCCAGAATTTGCCATACTGAGAACTCCCCTGCCTGTATGAGACAAGTTTGGCTTAATCTCATCTTTAAAAGGCTTTCCCCAATATGACTCTCCACCTGAGGAAGACACAAACCACAGAGTTCTATGCACAAGAAAAGTGAACAAGGCACAAAGCCAAATAGTCAATAAAGAGGGTTCATCCTACCTGTTCCTGTGCCTGTGGGGTCTCCTCCTTGTATCTACAATAATAAAAACGTTAAAAAAAAAAAAAAACACCCCCCCAAAAAAACAAAACAATTTGATTTGCGATATACTAATGAAAAGTGCAAGCAGTATTGTACTTACCACAAAATTTCGAATAGACCGGTGGAAGATTGTTCCATCATAGTAATTTTTTTTGCAGAGCTTGATAAAATTCTCACAGGTCTTTGGTATCTGAAAGAAGAGATGGATTAGTTAAACTAAAGATACTCAGCAGGTATTCCACAATTATATTTGATGTATATGGTAACCAAAGTTCAGATAATACTTTTCTAGCAAAGGTTAAAGAAATAAAGCTATCTACAAAAATTGAATTTTTAATTAGTACAGCTTTTTTTTTTTTTTTTAATTGTATGTAGTATTAGGAGTCTAAAGCTAGTGCCACTTTACGTAAAGAGACCATATTACTGAGCCACTCATTTCTATGAATGACATTTGCCTACATTTGTGTAGACATCCAAAGTCCTGAAACTGCTGTTACACAATGCTACTATACTGTACTTCCCTTTTCCCTGGCAGCTTCACAAAAAATGTAGGGAGGTGAGGTAGGGGAGGAGAAGCTGGGCCAGCACAGAGAGTAAACAGCCACTCACAGAAGAGAAATGGCTATGACGTGCATACAGTGAGAGGGCTGTGCTAGCGAACTTATTACTCTTCCTGGAGAAGTCAAATGTTTTAGGAAGATCCCATAACAGGATGATCGGCGTAGCGATGTGCAATACCATTGCACAAGACAGGTAAGTATAACATGTTTGTTATAAAAAAAAAACAAAAAAAAAACAAACAAAAAAAACCCTGATCCTTTACAATCACTTTAACCAAATTATAACATGGCAGCACTCTCTAGCAGTTTCCTGAAACTTAGGGCAACAATAGCCTATAAACAGTAAATGGTTTTCTAGCAACGTGCCAGTAATCTTTACAGAGGACGACTGGTAACTTTTGGCATGGTAGGCAAATGCAGCACAGTGGCTTCTCCAAGGTAGGGCAAGATTGGTGGCAATGGTGAATGGTGGGTGTTGTCTTAAAGAACATGGTTTATTGTAGGGTTGGCGAGGGTTAGGTAGAAAGGCTAGTGTTGTGGTAACCTAGGGTTTAAGAAGGGTTGTAAAGCACGGGAAAGGAAACAGAAAACAATCCCTACATGCTTTCATTAATAAATATTTTCAGTGAATATACGGTTCGTACTGCAATGTTTACCTAAAAAGAAAATGTGACTTTCACATTTTAAAGGTGCTGATATATACAAGATGGTGGTCTCATGTATAAGGACAAATCGCTAAGATTACTATCAGGCTTTTGTTTGCTTCTCCACAGGGGTAACTCCACTGTTACGAATCTCTACACTTATATTCTAAACCAAAAAAAAAAAAAAAAAAAATGTACTCTGCAACAGTATTCATTCTATATTTTGCTACATTATGCTTGAAGTTTCTATAGTTCTCCATCAATGGTCACATTTTCCTTGCCCCCATATATCACCATTTGAAACCATATAATGCTGTGTCTCAGTGAACATTACAAAGTGATACTGAAAAAATAAACATACATACTACCCTCCATGCTGCAGCATTGGTCTGATGCTGCAGCTGTTCCCCCATGGGCTCTAAGACCAAGAACCAAGTTATCACATGACCAATAATTGTTCCATTCTTGGTCTGCTCCGAGTAAAGAGTGGTGACTGTTAGTCACCACTCTTTATTCTGCCTCCCCAGCACTCACAGGAGCGCTGGGCTTTGGAGGGGTGGGTGCAGCTGATTCAGGCATCTGGGTGGATCCTGGACATTGTCGGGATCCTTCCAGAGCCTGGAGCAGCTCTGAAGTCAGCCAACAACGGATTTTAGCCTTCTGGTTTTGGGTGACAGGAGAACTCAAGTAAGTGCACTCCTGTGACCCACATAAGTATGGACAAAAAAAGGTTTGGCCATACTTCTATTTTAACTGTAGATGGTTGTAGACTGACCTTCACTTTACTGGGAGAAATGTGAGCACAAACTATTTCAAAATCATGTACAGAAGTAATTTTCAAAACTGAATGCTTGCCGGATATGTAGGGCTATCAGGTGTCATCTCACTTTTTAGTCATTTGAATATTTACTAATATTTTCTGCTAACACTAGCACTGCAATGAGAACAAAAGAAAAAAAAAAAAAACCCTGTCTGAACTTATTTTTCACATACTGGTGGTGCTCTCTCAGTATCCTGACATTTTGTGTATCCGTATTTGGACTTTCCTGGGAAGGCTGCTCAGTCATGAGAGATTACTATTCTCTAGGGTTACAGAATTTTCACATTTTCTGGCTGCATACAATATTCTACATGTGTATGTCAAATTGGCAAGGGACCAGGAAATATATTTTACATTTTGCTTTAAACTAAGTAAAATTTAATACAGGCAAAATAAGCAAATATGAGTAACTGGAAACAGTTGGCATAACACATTTATAGATGAACAGATATGAATTCTCAGCTGATATCCCATCATTTTTCAGGTCACATAAAATGGGTCACAACTTCTTTAAATATTTAGCACTTTATATTTCTCTCTCGACCACCTCCCCTTCAGTTAGTAGCTAGAAAGACACACCCGGATCTCTGTTTCCACAGTAACAAAAAGGGAAAAAAAAAATCTGGCAGCTGATAAGGTGTTGCTATGGCAGCTACCCAGTCTCTTACTCAAGAATTAAAAGGTAAAAAAAGCATTATTTTATAGTAAATCCTTTAATGTTTCAGCTTATGTTTTCATTTATAATTATCTTGCATTCTTATCAGTGTTTCAACAATCAGAACATCAGTCATGAAAGTGTACAAAATGTAAAAATGGAACATACTGATACTTATCTTAGACTAGACATATCCATCCGCCCACATAATGAATCATACCAAGAGATTAACAATTATCATGCACATATCCGTATGTGTTGCCTCACTGCATTACAGTAGTGTAACTACTTGATGCTATAAATCACTCGCCTTGTCACAGTACAGCTCCAGGTTAAGGTCTCCTTTGTTAGTGTGCAGGCGAACATAGCCCTTCTTCTTCACATACTGGTAACGTACAGTGTCTTCAGCAATGGCCGCTGCATTATAAAAGGGGCAGTGGTGTTAGACAAAACAGTAAAGGTAGTGGAGTCACTTACCCTTGAAATCTGTGCTATTTGGATAGAGTTATGGTGGTCAACAAGGTTCTAACTTAAACCAGAACTAAACTATATCTGAGCACCACAAACAATTTCATTCATTTTTAATGTTCAAAAGCAAACTCATCCACCCATATCTCCGTGCTTTATTTTGCTGTGAAATCACTCTGAAAAACAAAAACCCTAGTATTTCTGGCCATGACCATCTTGAGCAAGGGTAGGTGATTCATGTAGCATTTACTTCCTAGAATCCATCTGCCCTTAGTTCAGGCATGCAGTCAGGAGAGTGTGCCTAACCGAGAAAACCTCTCCTCCCCTCCTGAAGACTCCTGGGATGTATGACATCATTTTGCCTTGTCCTCGAAAACCAGATGTAAAAATAAATAAATAAATCTGCTAACAGCATAAGGACTACCAAAAGCCAATGTTGATTGAGAGAGAATTCAGTTCCACTTTAAGCTGGCCATAGATGACTTTCGAAAAAAAAAAAACAAATGGATTCCCCCATCCACACAAAAAAGGTGGATGGGAGAATCCTCCCCAATGTGCTACTGTGTTTTGACAGCAGGGTCTCAAGACGGAAGGAGTTGATCATTAGATTGAATGGGAATGGCTATATATGGATCAAAATTTGCCCAGTCCCCGTTGAACCATTCAAATTTTGATCCATCTACAACCAGATGTAAATAAAAAAAAAAAAAAAAAAAAAAAAGGAGAGACCTTTTATAACAGAAATGTCTCACTAAAGTAGACATAACATGAAAAAACAATGCAATTGATGAGATGTAAATGAAGCCAATTTTAAAATAAATTTAAATCCTGCTTACTGAAAGTTTAATTTTGTATTAATCAGTCAATCATGTTATTATGTCTGCATGCTGCGGAATTTGCACATATGACAGGTAGTTCTTGTGGCAGCAGGTCGATGTTCTCCTCTCATCACTCCCTGTCACAATTTTTTAAAAATGCAGCATTGCAGGGCTTCGCCCACCCAGTCGCATCATTAACTCTTAGCGTTCTATGAATGGGAACAGTACAACTACCATCAGCTATTGCAGATGACGGCTTGTAGTTCTCAGTGAACTACCATGGCGCTGGTGAGCACTCTAGTAGTTCATTGATGCTTCCTGTCATTCAGTATCTGCCTGCCTGTACAAGATATGGGCAGACAGCTACACTGACTGTCTGCAGGAGCCTGAGATTACACCCACTGATCATGCGTGCAATGCTTTACAGGCTCCTAAAATAAATAAATAAAAAGCACTTTTGTACCTGCAAAAAGATGTGCATTTATTATTATTTTTTTTAAGTGAACTTATCCTTTGACTCCTTTTCCACTTCACACACATGCAGTACTGAATCCTACTGTCTGGGTGGGCTCTTGTGAGCTGTAGGAATTAAGAGCGCCCCTACATGGGCTAAAAGGGTGTCCTGAAAATTCCTCTAATCAGCAGCTGCTGGAGACTAAAGTTGTAGGAGTCCTGTGAGGACATCACAATGGTAAAAAGTATGAAAGCCAACTTAATAGAAAAAGGTCAGTGAAAAATGGTTTGAAAAACTGTTAGAAGTATACAGCAAGTTTTAGGTTTGGCTGAAATTTTATTGTAAAAGGTTAACAGGTCGTAACAAAATACACTATAATAAATAAGGCATAATGAGTGGCATGAGTTCCAGTTATAATCTGAGACCAGGACAGCTTGATTACAAATGGATTAAAACACTAATCAGTGAAAAAAGGAGAGGATCTTACCAGCCTCATGGGTAGTTTCAGGAGTCATGGCTGTGGAGGTGAAAGATGCACTGACAGCTCCTGTAGAATAATGCGCCTGCCATAAAGAATACACAGATCTGGTTATAACAGAACTATGGTCCAATTAAATTAAAGAACCTATAACAATATGTAAGAAGATTATATAACTTCCTTATACCCTACCTATCCCTTGCCTGGTAAAATAATCTGCCATGCTGGATGCAGTTTACTTCACCTCTGGCATAAAAGGGCTTGCATGAAACACAAAGCCAGCAGGCAACGCATTCAGGTTGGCCACAGTAAGTGCCTACAAAAAGGCCTGTAGGTGTTTCAAAGAATGTTGCTTCGACCACACTGTAAATCAACCATGGCTCTAACAATTACTCTAAGGCCACAATGCAAGGGCCCCACCACCTGAACACAAAAAAAAAAAGTTCTGGGTCTCTGGTTGTCCTGATCTACAAGTGCCAACAAAACTAAAGAACTAATCACCAACACTGATTTTCATTTGTGGCATTATATTGTAACCATGCCAGGAGGCAGGGACACCATATGATTCTTGATAAGGGAATACACATTTAGCGGAGAACCTAATTGTTGTCGGATTGCTGACTTTCCCTATCCAGTAGTGATTTTCAGATCCCCTGGTGTCCCTGTCTGGTATTTTTTCATTGATCCCTTGATTGGGCCTACTTTTTGTGTAAGCGAAAGTAGGAGCCCATGTTGACAATTTGCATCGGTAGCTATGCACTACATCAGTATCCCTTGGATCTTTCGGTTTTTCATTTAGACTATCTGGTATCTATCCTAGGGCAGGGGTAGGCAACCTGAGAGCCGCAGGACTACAAGTTCCATCATGCCTCTGCAAGTCATAGCTGTAACTGTCAGTTTTGTAATCTTTGCAATGCCTCATGGGAAATGTAGTTCCACAACAGCTAGAGAGCCACAGGTTGCCTACCCCTGTCCTAGGGCAACTCAAGTGGATCCTGAGGAAGCAACTTGCATGTGAAATGCATTGATCCACTAAGATTTCTAGAATATGTATCATTTTATTTGATGAACCTACAGGATATGGCTTTTAATTGTCCTGTATTTTAGTGCACAAATAAAGTTGTATTTTATCTTAATGTATATGGATATTTGGCACATAAAAAAATCTCCAGTCTTCCTATAAGCAGTGGTCTATGTAGATTTTGTGCTGCCCTAGGCAACACAAAAATGTTGCGCCCCCCAATGATAGAGCAAGAGAGTCAATAAGTGTGTGTATGTATATATGATTTGCTCTCTCTCTCCCCCTTTCTCCCTCCCTCTTTCGCCCTCTCTTCCCCCTCTCTCTTTTCCTTCTCTTCCCTCTTCCTCTCTCTTTTCCCTCTTTCTCAGATCAATGGGACTGCACACACATACTCACACCTCCTCCAAGGGCTGCTGATCTCCGGGCAGCAGGAAGGGGGAAGGGGGGGGGAGGTGTGTGGATGGACGACAGGAGGGAGATCCCACAGAACATAACACAGCTCACCTCCTCCAGCCTCTTTCATCTCCGCCACTTCTGCTATTCCTGCTCCAGGCTGTCCCCTGGTCCTGGCTCGTCAGCTGCTGGAGGGAGAGGTACAAGAGCATCGCTCTGCAACTACCTTTCCCGACGCCCTACCACATCGATCCTGCTGCTGTCTGTGCCACTGCAAGAGTAGCAGTAGTACCCCTCTGATGGTGGCCCTGCATGGTTCTGTCTGCCACTGCTCAAAAGGTCCCTTCTTCTGGGGGGCGATGACACTCCCCTAAAAATTGCCGCCCTAGGCAAATGCCTTGTTTGCCTCGCGGTAGATACGCCCCTGCCTATAAGTCGATTGGAACCTTTTCTTTATACCTTCTGTTAAGTGCATGCCTGGATCTGAGAAGCATGATGAAAGAACTCCAGCCAAAGCTATAATGATGTTCCTGACATTTCCAAACATCTCTGATTTCTCCTCAGCCCAAACAGGCAAACCTTTCAAACTAAAATTAAAAATTTTACTAGTTGTACTCTTAGAATAAAATGGTAAACCTAAAATGCTCAATACCAAATACTCACAGCATTTAGTTTATCGGTTGCCTTCTTCTCAGGGCCCTTCATAGTGGCAGCAAGAATTTCATCACCTTTGAACTCCTTGTACAGCTCGCTCAGTGTCTCCCGAGTCTCCATGTTGGCATTTTTCAGGTAGTATTGAGGGTCTTGACGTGCTTTCTCCTCATCTAATTTATAGATCATAGCATTAGAGGACAAGACTCTATATTTCACATTTTACCTCTAGTTATACAATACTGGTTTGTAGTTCTGTTCAGAACAAACTTTCACTGGAAGCATAAAGTGCCAAAAAAAAAATTAACATAGTTATTAACGTTTTTCAGAAATGCATGCAAATAGTAGGTTTTACAGTAGGCAGACAATCAACTTGCCACAAACCTTGACAACCAGAGATTTTAACAATGGCGGCACAGTGGCTTAGTGGTTAGCACTTCTGCCTTGCAGTAATTGGGTCATGGGTTCAATTCCCAACCATGGCGCCTCCTGCATGGAGTTTGCATGTTCTCCCTGTGTTCGCGTGGGTTTCCTCCGGGTACTCTGGTTTCCTCCCACACTCCAAAGACATGCTGGTAGGTTAATTGGCTCCTGTCTAAATTGGCCCTAGTATATATATATATTTTTGTAAAGCGCTGCCTAAATTGATGGCGCTATACAAGTACCTGAAAAAAATAAAATAAATAACCTGCATAATAAATTTAAAAAGCCATGTCTGTGGCCACCTTAAAAGGATAAGTCCACCTTTTTTAAAAGAAATAAATGAACATCTTTTTGCAGGTAAAAAATGTGCATTTATTATTTTTTTTTTTTTTTACTTGTAACCTGTAAAGCACTGCACTCACGATTAGGAGATCGAGGGTGCCACGTAAGACTCCTGCAGACTTATCAGTGTATCTGTCCACTCGTAGCTCGTATGGGCAAGCATATATATTCACTGACAGCAAGAGAGAATGAACTACCAAAGCACTCAACAGCACCATGGTAGTTCACTGAGAACTACAAGCCCACAGCCGTAAAGGCAGTTGGTACTTGTAGTTTCCCATTCCCTGACACAGCCAGGTGGGCAGAGCCCTGCATGGCCGTCTTTCACCCTAAAAATGGGTGGAACATGTAACGTGTTTCCAAAGGTGAACTTATCCTTTAAAAAAATAACACAAAAATCACAGTGACTGCTTTGGTCACTTCCACAGATTCACACCTATGTTAGGTGGAGAAAAATGTTATACCATTTTACAGTAGTCAAACATTAATTCACTTGTGATATAAAGCTTAACTCTGATCACAACAAAAATGAAAATTTAGTATTATCACAAATCATATAAAACCACTAAAAAAAAGTAGTCTAGTAAGCCTAGATTTTCTCACAAAATGCAAATAACTAAACTCACCAGGGTCTGTGACTTTTAAGTTGTTTTTGACATGGTAGAAATTTGAGACATTGAATTTATCCAGCTGTGTGGGATCCTAAGGGACAGAAGAATAAAAAAGATGCTGAATATTTTAAAATCATTAAAAACTGACCTTTAAAGTGGTACTAAACCCATCAATTTAACGGTTTTCCAAAACAGTTACATTCAAGGCATGTTGTGAACAACAATTGTCACCGTTGCTTGTGTTCCAAATTGAACGGTCAAGCCATCAAATGGCTGGTGTAAAAACTGATAAACGTGCAGTACCAAAGCAACTGCAGGTTAAACAGAGGCTAAAGTGGTAGCTTCCTTGGTTTTAAAGGATAGGACGGTTTATTTCTGCTTTAAAGAATACGTTCACCTTTTGAAAAAAATAAAAAATGCACTTTTTTTTGCAGGCAAAAACCAGGATTGTTTTGTTACTCACTGTAAAAATCTCTCTCTCCGAGTTCATTGACAAACACAGCATCCTCTATTTTCGACCATAGGTGGCCATACAACCCTATGGTCAGGAATCAATGCTGTGTCCATCAATGAATGAAAGAGAAAACAGGATTTTTCTGTTACTCACTGTAAAATTCCTTTCTCTGAATTCATTAACGGACACAGTGTCTTCTATTCTAGACCATAGGGTTATGACGCCTATGGTCGATAATAGAAGATGCTGTGTTCATCAATGAACGAAAGAGAAAAATGTGCATTTATTGTTTTTTTTTCTAAAGAGACTGCAGAGCATTGCACCCACAGTGAGCAGATCACGGGTGCAATCTCTGGCTCCTGCAGACTCTCAGGCTAGATGTCTGCCCATACCTCTTACTGGCAGGCAGTTACCTGAGAGCAGGAAGATCAATGGAGTCTGAAAGCACTCACCAGCGCCCTCATAGTTCATTGAGGACTACAAACAATGGCTGACGGTACTTGTAGGCATTAATTTGCAGGAGCCCACACGGCCACACTAGTTTCAAAATGTGACAGTGAGTGCAGGAGAAGATGGGATGGGGGGGGGCGGCTGCAGATGCTGGAATATATGACATGTTCCACTCTATATACAAGTGGAACATGTAACAAGTTCCAAAGGTGAACTTAGCCTTTAATTCAAATCTTATAAAATAAATAGTCTACTGGTCACACTACAATCGAACACCTGAAATGTCATGTATACTCTGATAAACATACTTTTTATGATAAACATCTACTGCAAATGTCCCCACCCATAACCTTTGTCCAGAGTATTAAATACCACAACACTAAGCATAGGATTGAGTTGGGAAATAGCTGCAATCTGTTTAACAGTTAAGATACAAACCCAGCACACAATCTTTATATGTAGGGCAATCTACAGCTTTTGCTTTTTTCTACAATGCAAGATAACCTGCACACATGTCATAACCTGATAAGCTAATTCAGCCTCATTTTTATTTTAGATATCTGCAGCTAAAATATGGACCCTGTGGTCTGAAGACCTAGAGACTTTAGGTCCATAAAGGTGTCTCAAATATCAGCCAACTCCCGTTGAATTGGCTGAAATTCAAACTATTCATAAAGATGAACCATAGGATGGTGTACAAGTGGAATATTATATATGGTCTGCCAAAGTAAAATGGCAGCTAAGAAAAATGTATTGAATTGTCAATGTTATATAGCCCTGGTGCCCAGTGCATCAATGCCAGTGCTGATTGCTATTATTGCCTCCACTGAATTAATGCTGAGAGTAATTTTGTGTCCACTGACACCAATGCTGGGAGTTATTACTGTGCTCTCTGCCAGCAAAGTTGAGGGTTATTATTGCATCCACTGACACTAATGTTGGGGGATATTATTACACTCACTGACACCAATGACAGGGCGTTAATGCATCCACTGAAACCAATGATGGGATGTTACTACGTTAACGGACACCAATTATGAGGGGTTAATGTGGTGTCCATTGACACGAATGATGGGGAGGAGGGTTTCTGCGTCCACTGATACCAACGATGGGGTGTTATTGTGTCCAATGACAACAATGCTGGGTTTTGTTTTTTTTTTGCACCGATGCAAATTCTGAGGGCTATTAGTACCGTCTTTGACACCAATGCTGGGGGTTATAGTACTCTAACTGCTTCAGTGTGCATTGTGATATGCTGCAAAAAATGCAGGAGGATTGACATTTTTGGCCACTGAGACGCATTATAGACTATTCATTTGGAAATTGACTGCCCAACTTGAAGCAACACACTTCAATGCACAAAATGTGCTGCTGTTGTGTGGCTCTCTGGAAGTGTTGCGGGTTGCACTTGAGGCCCCCACTACTATACAGGAATAATTGTCATGTAAACTATGTTTTGTAGAATCTGCCCATAATTATTATTAATATATAAGCTATAAATTGTTCTTTTGATTAGTGGAGGACAGTCCATCTATAAATCTCAGCAGAAACACATTTCACCAGTCATGAGCTGACTGCAGTCAGTGTCCAGGATCTTAAAATTAAATGATTTTGCTGGAGGGACTTCATATCTGTAATCAAATGTCTGCTTTCCTTATCTTCATATACTATGTCATTTATTGTAATTAAATGCTGTGAACATGGAAGAAACTGAAGATATAAAATAATCATTGCTAAGACAAACACTGTAATCTTGATTGATCCACAGAATCAGGCATCCAATTAATGAGAAAATGTGTTGTTATTTCAACTGATTAACACAGAACTTTTTTTAATCCTTTGATGTGAACCACGCTTTCCCCAACCCCTGACATTTCTTCTGCCATCTAAGATAACCACTAATTCTTTTGTTTAGTTTAAGAAATAAAGTGAAAAAAATCCTGCCAAGCACAAGTCTATATTAATAATGTGTAATTTGAGCCATTCACCAAACCAAGCCATTTCTTCTGCCATCTGAGACATATTATTATTTGTCGAGTTTAAGAAAAAATAATAAAACAACTGGTAAGTGCCAGTCTATGTTAATAACACAAGTAACATGAGCCAATCACCATACTGTATTTATGGAGGAACACTATTGTCACAGTAGTCCTACACTCCCCTCTCCTCCTCCATAACATGGAGGGGGTTGTAGTCCTAAGTGTTTGCTAGCATGCTAACTAATAAAGGAGTGCAGTGTACGCCAAAGAGCACATAAACTTATCAGTTCACAAGATTTCTGGCAGAATCAATATATTTTTTGCTATTATCGAAAATAACATAACAAAATGCTTTAAATGGCATGAAAAGGGGATGAACAGGAGAAGTTAATTGTTAGAGGTTATATACAATTTATAGTAATTGAAAGTAACAAACATTTATGTCCTTACTACAAACAGAAACTAGTTTTTCAAACATAAAATGCCTCTACATTTCTCTTTGGTGTTAAAAATAATTTAAAAATATAAAAAACTGGGAAAGAAAATTGAGGACTTCTTCAGAATTACTCTTAATAGCACTGTAAAAAATGATCTGCAAGCTTCACGAGATCCTTTCTATCAAACATGCTTTTTTCGAAAGCATCAACTAGACTGTTGCCACTGAGAACAGCCTATGAAGCAGAGAACTCCAATTTTATAATGCTGTACCTATCACTTCAAAGGTCCTTTGTTTTCAGGTATTTTTCATATTTGATTATAAGATGGCAAGCATCTGGTTATTATAATGTCTCAGTTGAAACAGCCCAAATACAGCTCCACGTAATGTTCCAAAAACGTTTCAGTCAAAACAGAGTTATAGAAACTATGCACAAAGATGTAACATGTGTTTCTAATAAAAAGGGGCTTGAAAGTAAAAAAATACACAATTTTGGCTGATATACAAGTTTAACCTCAAACATAAAGAGACTCTTAACCAGTTCACTATTTGATTTATGTATTTTCCAACTTCCAGATACATAGTTAAGAAAAAAACCATAGCATGGGCCTGTGCTTTTCCCATGCAAAGAAAAATAGGATTTTTGTACTTAAACTGCATTCGCACCATGCAGATGCGGCAAAGCGCTTGCACTTTTCTGCGTGTTCCCACACATCATGTTTCAGGCAGTCTATTTGAAATGGCTGCTCTATGCATGAGAAATACACATAAAAAGGTGCCTGGGCTACCATGCCTTTTGCTAGCAAGATACGTGGGAGTACCATTAAAAATGAATGGCACCGCTGCACATCTGTAAATACATTTTTGTGTCTTGCAGAAAATAACATTGATGTTGTGAACAGCGTCACACTGCCAGCTACAGGAATATGCACCACTGACTTAGAAAAAAAATTGTAGGCCTCAATATTTAGCAAGCTGTACAAAGGGCATAAACAGAGGGTTGGGACCCGTGTTTGGATAGCCATACATTAAACAATTTTCTTGTACAATTTTCCTTTAGATTTACCAAAACCTTATAATATGAGGTCAAACCTAAACACTTTCAATTTGTATGCAATCAGGCTGGCTCTTGCACTATATATTTGAAGATACACTATATTGCCAAAAGTATTGGGACACCCCTCCAAATCATTGGATTCAGGTGTTCCAATTACCTCCATGGCCACAGGTGTAAAAAAAAATCAACCACCTAGGTATGCAGACTGCTTCTACAAACATTTGTGAAAGAATGAGTCGCTCTCAGGAGCTCAGTGAATTCAAGCCTGGTATTGTGATAGGTTGCCACCTGTGCAATAAGTCCATCCGTGAAATTTCCTGGCTACTAAATATTCCACGGTCAACTGTTAGTGTATTATAACAAAGTGGAAGCAACTGGAAACAACAGCAACTCGGCCACGTAAAGTGACAGAGTGGGGTCAGCCCATGCTGAAGCGCACAGTGCGCAGAAGTTGCCAACTGTCTGCAGAGTCAATAGCTAAAGAATCACACTTCTCTGTCTGGCAATCTGATGGATGTGTCTGGGTTTGGCGGTTGCCAGCAGAACAGTACTTTCCTGACTGCACTGTGCCAAGTGTAAAGTTTGGTGGAAGGGGGGAGGGTGTCACGGTCGCTCGATCGCCACTCTCAACATGCGACAATCGCACGACCGCGACCAACAATAATACGTCACGCCCACGGCGTCAGACCCCAGACCTTCTCACCAAACTCATGACCAAAGGACCGGCCGATCTAAAACCGCAATGTGACGTGCGTAACAATGCCACACTCAGCTGTGCCCTGCACAACGATTGTCCAGCTAATGGAACACAATCGACGTACCGCCAGCCTGAATGCGCTTGTTACTGGGTCGGGTTAATCACACAACTAACCCTTCACTGCCACCACCCCTTTTTGTACAGAGAAGGGGGAAACTCTCTTTATGCAATATACACTGTAATGGTTGAAAAGTCACCTGTCCAATACGGTCACTGCAGGCCGATTGGGCAGAGGATTAAACAAACACAGTAGCGTCTCTTCAAAAGGCAGGAATTCGTGAATTGCAAGTAAGCGCTTAGAAACAGTTTAACACTTTCAGAAAGAAAGATTTATTACTAAAAGAGTCAAAGAGGTGCAACAAAATATTTACAAAGAAAATGTAACTAGATATATATATATTTATATATAAAAAATAGGAAACAGCCCAGCACAGCAAAGAGATAACAGGAAGAAGTTAAAAGGTTAAGTTACTTGCCATGTTAAGCCTTAAGGTAAGCAGCTCCAAGTTGCAGAGCGGAAAGGGTCTTTGATCTCCTGCTGTTACGATGTTAAATTTAGGAGATCTCTTTAGCTTAACTTTTTAGGCTTGCCAGCCTGTCTTTTAAGGTCCCCCTGCAGGGGGGGGGGGGGTGGCTCTGAATACTGGCCAATACGCTGTTTTGGGAGGGGTCAGTCGGGCGAACTCTGAATTAGAACCAACATCTGTCATAATCCATGACATGAAACATAGGGGAAAAACCTGACTTGAGGAATGTTCATTTCATTCTGTCACCTTTAACTGTTAGGTTTTATGAGGTTACAATCTCTTTCAATTCCTGGGAGAAGCTGCCTTATCTGTTTTATGATGTGTGAGCCTACACAGGTTCTTGGGTCAGTGCTTCCCAATTCTCTGAGGAACACTGGCCTTATCATGACTTAGGTGAGGAAGGCTACACTTTCGCAGACTGCTCGGCACCGAACCAAGGATGCCTTAACCTGTGGTTGACCCATAACCAGCACACACCATCTGTCACTGTGCCTCTCAGGAAGGGAGGGGGGAAGGAGAATAAAGGATTGAGGAATACTCCTAATAGAAAAAAGGGGAACTCCACATCCAACTCTGATGAGCAAGTTTGCTACAGGGGGGTGTTATGGAGTGGGGTTGTGTTTCAGGGGTTGGGCTTGGTCCCTTCGTTCCAGTGAAGGGAACTCTTGAAGCATCAGCATACCAAGACATTTTGGACAATTTCATGCTCCCAACTTTGTGGGAAAAGTTTGGGGATGGCCCCTTCCTGTTCCAACATGACTGTGCACCAGTGCACAAAGCAAGGTCCATAAAGACATGGATGGGTGAGTTTGGGTTGGAGGTACTTGACTGGCCTGCACAGAGTCCTGACCTCAACCCAATAGAACACCTTTGGGATGAATTATAGCAGAGACTGCGAGCCAGGCCTCCTTGTCTGACATCAGTGCCTGACCTCACAAATGCACTTCTGGAAGAATGGTCAAACATTCCTATTGACACAATCTTAAACTTTGTGGACAGCCTTCCCAGAAGAGTTGAAGATGGTATAGCTGCAAAGGGTGGGCCAACTCAATATTGAACCCTAAGACTGGGATGCCATTAAACTTCATGTGCGTGTAAAGGCAGGCGTCCCAATATTTTTGGCAATATAGTGTAAATCTAAAGGAAATTGAAAAAGAAAATTGTATAATGTATGGCCAGCCTTCTGCAGTGGACTCCAAGAAATGAATTTTAAGGCAAGTACAAAAGTCCTATTTTCCTTCTCATCCATTGAGGGACACAGAAGTTCAGATACTGTCAGGATATCTATAAAGCAGTCTAAGGGGTGTGCAACAATACTAACATCTCCAACAAGAGAACTGGTGATTACTTGCAGCCCAGGAGCCATATGAAGTACTAAGACCTGAACCTGAACAGGATGAGACAAATTTCCCTACCAGATAGGTGAACCTGCCAATACGACCAAAGGCAGGACAAGTAGAAGCTGATGCTCAAGACATTGAATAAAAAGTAACCACCAGAGGAAAGGATTGCACATAGAGGGGACACTAACCCTGAACTAATGAGAAGGCGATTAACCAAAACTCACCAGAAAACAGGTGGAACTATAACAAATTGCTGTGAAGAGAAGAGAAAATCCAGCTTGAGGTGGGTAACATACAACAACCCGTAAAAAGAATAGGTTCCATATAAGGAAACTAGGACCAAACAGGTCTGGATGAGAAAGACCAGCCACTCTACCTGGGAAGGCCCAAACCCTTACATAGTTACATAGCTAGTCTGGCTGAAATAAAACAAAAAAAGTCTATCCAGTTCAACCATTAAGAAAGAAAAAAAAAAGTTATAATCCTATACCCACAGTTGATCCAGAGGAAGGCAAAAAAAACCCAGCAAAGCATGATCCAATTTGCTCCTGCAGGGAAAAAATTCCTTCCTGATCCCCCAAGAGGCAATCAGATATTCCCTGGATCAACTTTACCTATAAATGTTCGTATCCAGTTATAGTCTGTGTATCCAAGAAATAATCCAGGCCTTTTTTAAAGCAATCCACTGAGCTGGCCAGAACCAACTCTTGAGGGAGTATATTCCACATTTTCACAGCTCTGACTGTGAAGAAACCTTTCCGTGTTTCCCCTGACCTTTTGGACCAAATGGAATGAAAACTCAGTGACTAAAGTGGTAGTCTGACCAGACTGCCAATCTTGCTAAGTGAGACACTTTATCAGCAAAAAATCAACAACCCAAAAGGCGTGGTGTGAAATGAATCCTGAGCCCACCACAGAACCCAGGGGTTTGATCCCACAAAAGTCAATGTGACTAAATGGTAGGTTGCATAAGAGGGACCCCCACAAGGGTAGGCAAGAAATGCAAGCGAGATCTTAGCCTCATACTCTTAAAATAGGAATCAATATATAGAACTGAGGATGAAAAGGGGGCTGCAGAGACACATCCAGAAGGATCCTGCTGAAGAACCACCCTATCTATTCCTAACAACAAGCTAAAGGTCTAAAAAAGCTCCTGATCCACCAGATGCAAGAAGCATCAGCCACCGTGAATCAAAAAGGATAGGAATCTTAGCAGTACTGTCAAGAGCATTCACCTGATAAGGAACAGACAAGAGAAGGCATCTGAAAAACCTTCAAGGGGCTGCAGATCTGCTAAGGAAGTAGGACCTATCCCAAGTGGACAGGTCCCCAGATGTTATCAAGCTACACTCTATTACTGTCAGAATACACCTGCAGCAGGAAACTGGTGTGTTCTGCCTGCTGACAATCCAGGAAGGAACAGGGCCCTTCAGCTACAATATCACCTGCCACACAGGATCTGAGGTGCACCTAAATGAATGAATCTCTTCTCCTGGTTCAGAGGTTACCAGTTAGGTACTGTCCCTAGTGGAAACAGTGTGAGCAAGGTTGAGGCTCTCAGCATAGTACAGCGCAGAAACAAGACTACCTTCCCTGTAGAAGGAAGGGTCACCACTCCTTTTCAGTGGTGAATGCACAGCAAGACAACGGAGTCTGATGTCACAGGATCATACCGGGGACTATCTGGTTCACAGAATCACTAGCAGTTAGACTGCAAGGAACTAGAGACTGCAAAACAACTGAGAAAAAGGCTGAAATAGACTGAGAAAAAATAGGAGAGCAAGAGATGACTGTTAGAAGAGGGTCGCACAATGCCCAACCCTTCCAGCAATGGAGAGGCAGGGGATGGTTAACTCCCTGTCAGTTGATGAGAGACCTGAAGGTATACAGGCTGTGAACCTTTGTAGCAAAAATTAAACCTGACACAGCTAGTTCTGGCCAAACCTACATGCGTAAGCTTCTTATGGAAGATGCTGACTAGAAGGATCCACAAAGCTGATTCACGTCACAGGAGGTTGTCTGAGCGTGACACTATGGGGATGCAAGGAGAAAGCACAAAGTTGACCATAAGAGCTATTGGGAGACACTGAGGTTCCAGCTGGCACGGTCAGGGGTCAGGCTTGAAGACCAGTAGCTATAGCAGTGGAAAGGCTCCCATCGACCAGCTGGAGAAGTGTACAAACAGGTCACCCTGGTGGATGAGGAGTGGGATCTGAGCACTAACTGGTATTCACCAGAGCTTCTGATGGTGGAAATGGGGTTTTTTGTGTGTTAGTGCCAGGTCACGGTCCTAAGGATTGCCCACCAGGAAGTGAGTGATCCTGGGTCCAGTAGTAGATATAGAAGGTAGGGGTCAAGCAGAAGCGTAATCAGTAAACAAGCCAAAGGTCGGTAACAAGTGGTTGCAGGCTGGTATCAAGCAGAAGCATAGTCAAGGAACCAGCCAAAGGTAGGTAACGAATGGTTTTGGAGATAGCTTAAATTGGAATTTCATGAGACGGGTGATGAGTTCAAGGTTCCCAAGAAACAAGGTACAAGATTATCCAAAGGTTCAGACAAGATTCTGTCCAGCATCTCAATTCCTTTATACAGGAGTCTAAATTTTTAAGCTACCCGAGTTCTTGTCTCATAGTTGAAAACCTAGGCAGCTAGTGCCGGTGAGAGGCTTGGCGGCCAGAGGTGACCACGTCACTGTATGCAGAAAGTAAGAACTGACAAGAGATCTATGTGATGCTTTGCAAAGCAGGGTGTAGCCCTTCCTCTACACTGACCAGCATGAAAGAGCACATGCTACACTCTATCCAGCAGGTGATATTACCACACAGTCCCTCAGTGTTAAACCAATTGTAAAATTGGAGGAAACAGGAAATTTAATGGGCACCAAGCAGTTCAAATAGCATGGTAGCTTCTGGTACATCAGAATGAATTACCTTACTGAGGCAATGTCACATCTCTGTACCTGGAAAATGCTCCACTGCAAACTTTTACCAATACATAAAGGTCTGGACTGGGAACAATGCAGAATCCAGTGCCCAAAGGTCAAATCCCAGGCTAGCCCTGCATGTCCAGCTCAGAGGGATCCAGGTACAGCACACCTAAGTCTGACTGAGAAAAAGCCAATCCAATAACTGCTATGTAGAGACCAGCTCAAGCAGTGATGGAGTGAGGACTATTGATTGAAAACAACTGAAGAATCCAAAGAAAAAAAACAAAAAACTGATGAAAAGGCTAGTCGAGTCTGGAAAAGAAAAGTTATCCATCCTTCTAGAATCCTAGAAGAAGAAAAAAAAAACTGATGTATGCTGTGTAGAGGAGGGGTAATTCAGAAGCTGGTATAGGTATATATATATATATATATATATATATATATATATATATATATATATATATATATTTTTTTTTTTTATTTATTTATTTATTTTATTTTATTTTTTTTTGGGGGGGGTCCAAATCTCCTATAGGTGGCAGTATAACTCATTTTCCAAATGCCAGTGTGCCTCAATAGAAATAAAGGAAAATCCTATTTAAGCTCCAAGTCTTTGAGGTCAAAACATACAAAAGATCAAGGACTCTCTTACTTTCCTTATGTGCCAGCATGGGTGCCTAGGTACTGGCACTCTTAGCCACTCAGTGTTGCCTTGTGTGAGAAGGGTAGTGAGCCATATACTCCCCATACCTAAAAGTACTGGGCATTTCTCTTCTTTACTGGCATCTGAGTGGAAGAGCATGGAAGCAAAAGGAAGTACTGCTGGCATGAACCCGCCCAACAAAGCACAGGTTCACTAAAATCTACAACAGTCATATCAGTAGAAGATACAACACACCACAAACATATCCAAATTATCTTTTCATGAAGAGGAGCTGCTGGTTTAGGAGCACTAGCTACCTCAGTGACAGTGTCACATGGGGGGAATCTGCTAGAGCCATGTGCAGTCAGTGGCTTCCGGAATCAGTTGCAACAACATGCCTGATTTTGGAAATTCAAACAATAGCAAAAACACCAATGAGAACATTTTTATTCTATTCTTGGCACTATTAAGATGAAACAAGGAAATGCATTTGCTTATTAACCAGTGCACTTTTCCTTGCAGCAGTTTTAATCAATTATAGTAATGTCTGCCAATTTTCCAAAGTCGGGAATAAAGTATGTGATGAGTACACAAATAACACTAGAAGTAAATTAGAGCAATATTTATTAGCAATTCGTGAATAGGGCATTACATATTGATTTCTTGGAAAATATATTTTCCCACTGTAACTTAGTTTGGCTTATTAGATTTGTCAGCCTGTGTGCTTTCAAATAGAATGCTTGCAGTATTCCACATTCATGCAGCAAGGGCACAGATTTAGTTTGGGATACAAATGGGAGTAGGTTTTGGTAAATTGTCCAAGATGTAGTATCTTATGGGAAAAAGCCTCCAGAGAGTATGATGTACACATGGCATTATGAATAAATGTATATTGGACAACGTATGAGAAGAAAACCTCCAGAGAGTATGAAGCACACATGGCATTGTGAATAAATGGACACACGCAGTTACAGTATAACAAAGCTTTTTGCATATTCATGCTATATACATCTGTCTACATTTTATTTGCTACAATCACATGGGCTACAAATTCAAACCCTGACTCAAACCACTCTCTAGACTAGACAATTCTGATCCTGTATGGGTCACGCACCACATTTGTTTGTCAATAGAATAATAATAATTTTAGGACTTGTGCAATACACACTGGAACTTATGGTTTGCTGTGGTCAGTGTGCAGTCTGATAGGCCCTTCAAAACAGCAGATGATTTTGTGACAACAAATCTGCCGTTCTTCAGGTGCAGTGGACCTGCTCACTTTTCACAACACAAAAACATTACCAAACCCTGCCACAGCTAACAGCTTGATACAATTACCAGCTCCTGTCCCCTTTCCTGGAATGCTGTCTTTACCAACTTCCTCTACCTCTGCTGGCCTGCCATTATTACAAGCTCCTGCAGCCTCTCCTGCCATATTTTGGTGCTGTCACTATAAAAGGTGCCACATACGTAATGTTTCTGGGCCCCAGCTGCACAATTCATGTTTGCTTCAGGGTAAATCATGCTCTGTATCTCCTACTTTATAGCCTATTCCAGTGTTCTAGGAACTCAAAAATATTTGTGGTTATTGTCTCTCTACAATAATACACGGTTTATTTCAAGATAACGGTCTTGTCTCCTCCTCTTACACTGAGGCCTAATTAAGTTGCTTAAAGTGGAGCTCCACCCAAAATGGGAAGTTCCGCTTTAAGGACTGCTCCCCTGCTCCCCATTAAGGATTGGCACCTTTGGGGAGTGGGGGGGGGGGAGGGGAGCGGGTACCCAAATTTGACAGGTACCCGCTCTCACTTCCAGTCCGATTGCTAGGCGATCAGAAACGGAAGGTGTCCTCCTTCCCTGTAGTTTTTTGGGATAAGTGACATGTTCCAGAAGACTACAGGACCATTCATGAAGCGCAGCGCTACTCGCACATGCGCAGTGGAAAGCCGCAAGCTATCACAGCTGGGAGCCCGCACTGAAGATGTCGGCCTCCTGGAATACAGGACAGCCGGTGACACGAGCTGCGGGGGACACACCACGGGACCGAAGGACAGGTAAGTGGCTGTTTTGTTAAAAGTCAGCAGCTACAGTTTTTGTAGCTGCTGACTTTTATTTTTTGATAGGTCGAGTGGAACTCCGCTTTAAGGCAGAACTAAATGTAATGGCAGGAGCACAGACCTACCGTGCCGCATTGCAATATTCTGTGCAAAATAATGGTGCTGACTCTGAAACTTCTGATTAAAAAAACTGGAGGCCGATTACTTGCACTGTGGTGTAGCATGGGACACAATACCAGTCCATTAAAAAATATCTGCTTTGTGTTCTTGAGGAGGAGAAAGACGCATTAGAAGTCTATATAAAATGAATATGCACATACAGTAGGTGGGGGGAGGAAAAGGGCGCATTAGTGGCATTAGCAGGCCAGGGGTTGCTCTTCGTGTGGGAAGATTAGAAAGAAATGATATGTCACTAACTCCCCCAACTCCTGCATCATTCACTATTGGCGGGGTGATAAAACCCAGAGCCTTTCCACACCACCTCTCTGAAATGTACAACCCCAATTCCAAAATAGTTGAGACACTGTGTAAAATTACACAAAATAGAAAGCAATGATTTGCAAATCTCATAAACCCAAATTTTTATTAACAATAGTAAACATACTAAATGTTTAAAGACAAGAAAATGTACCATTTTAAGAAGAAAATAAGGTATATTTGAAATTGATGGCAGCAACACTTCTCAAACAGTTGGGACAGG
Organism: Staurois parvus; assembly: GCF_062004578.1. Taxonomy (NCBI): domain Eukaryota; kingdom Metazoa; phylum Chordata; class Amphibia; order Anura; family Ranidae; genus Staurois; species Staurois parvus. Next base: position 1,054,502 of record NW_028318331.1, read on the forward strand.
GTCATATTTACCACGGTATAGCATCCCCTCTTCTTTAAATATCACTATGATGCCAAAATACGATGTTGCGGAGACTCTCCATGAGAACTGGACTATTCTGAAACACCGCAAACAGCTTTAAAGGCATCTCCAAATGGTGGACCCTTAGTGGTTGCTCTCACACATGCCTCCCAAGTCCAAGGTATATGCATTGGGTCCATTGAGGAAAAACTGGCATTGTACGCCAATGATCTTATACTTTTCCTTAGCGACCCAGGTCTGTCGCTTAAGGTGGCCCAAGAACTTTTATCTGAATTTGCTTAGTTCTCTGGGCTTAGAGTCAGCTGGGTCAAATCCCTGATTCTTTCTGTGGACTCGGAGGCGCCCTAGGCTGCAGACTCTATGTCCTTGAAATGGACTGACAAACAAATACCTGGGTATCCTCATTTCCCCGCAGGTAACAGATTTCTGTAGCCTAAATATACATCCCCTCTTATCCAATATTAAATTGCGTCTAAAGGCCTGGAGTAACCTTCCTTTGTCCCTGATAGGCAGAATAAATCTGCTTAAGATTAAAATACTCCCATTAGTTCTTTACGTGCCATGCTATCCTGTATGGATACCGTACATTGTTTTTACGCGTCATGCTATCCTGTATGGATACCGCACATTGTTTTTACGCGCATTCACTAAAGTATATCTAGCTTCTTATGGGGTTCTAGCCAGCCTCACTTTAGAATGTTGTTACTGCAAAGGCCTTGGACTCAGACTTTTACAAATATTTAATTGCTGCCATGCTAACACATGCACACAATTGGTTGATATCCTATGACATGAACTCTGCTGTACTGCTGGAGGCTGACCACTTGGGATCCTATGTGGCACTTCGCAATATATTGTATAGGGGGAACTACAGATCCCTTCCAACTTATGCAGTCAATGAAGGCAGTGGTCCAGGCTTGGCAAACGGTCATACCCAAGGGGACGAATGGCTCCGTGTCCTTCTCGCTTTACATGCACTTATAGCTCAATCCAACCCTCCCCGAATTCCAAATTATCTCTGACCCCTCATTGTGGACTTCCAGAGGAATAAAATACTTAGCTCAGCTAGAATGGCATATTCAAAACATTTGACTCCATAAAGACATAAATTAATCTCCAACCAACACATTACTTTTTTAGGTTTCTTCAAACGAGACACGCTTATCAGGTTCAATTTGGAAATTCTGCCCTAGCTGTCCACTCCTCCACTTTGGAACAATTACTTCGAGATGAAGTCCTGGTGAAGCCCCTATCCACAATATATAAGGCATTGCAACCCATTGTACACCATGGTCTGGAACACTTACGAGCATTCTGGGAGGACGTTGTCCCGGATTTGGATAGTGAAGACTGGGAGGATGTTTGGGAGAGCCCATTTCAGCAATTGGTCTCCACCAGAACAAACAATTCAAATTGCTTCATTGCATCTATGATACCCCAAGAAAATGTCACAAAATTTACCCCAATTGTCCCCCAGTTTGCTAGAGATGCATGGCAGATCCAGATTTTTTGCACATGGTCTGGATGTGCCCCTCCATTCAGCAATATTGGAATCAGGTGCAGGAGTGCATTTTTTTATTGAAAGTAACTACCATACGGATTTCACTCCTAGCAGAGATGTATTCTAGGTCTGATGAAAGCTCTAGCACACATTAGAGCGGTTAGGACCCTACTTGGCCTACTGCGGTTTTATGCTCGGAAGGCAATAGGCAATCTGCTACTGTCCCCACTCTTTCTACTTAACACTAGTTAATTCTGTAGTACCTCTATATAAAGCTACATACCATGCTAGGGAATGTCCTCAAAAATTTCAAAAGGTTTGGGATATATGGGTTGAATGACAGCGGCCAAAAAAGTACCTTATGTTATGTTTACCTCTTAAATTGCGACTCTGGTATCCTTACATTGCTTATGGTCCTGATTGCAGGCATATTCAAACCCCTCAAATCCCACCCCCCCCATACCCCCTCTTAGCACAAATGTGGGCTGTGCTCAATCCCCTCAAATCGCCCCACTTAGTACAACAACCCCCCCCCAAATTCCCCCCTCCCAGCACAAATGTGGGCTGTTCTCAATCCTCCCCCAAATCCCCCCCCTTTGTACAACTCCCATCCACTGCGATTCTGCGAGGAGGGAGAGAGAGAGAGAGAGAGCACACTCCCCACAACTTTCTCTTCCTCCCTGCAGCTACGGGTACTATTGCTAGCAAAACAAAGCTGTAGATCTGCCCGACGTGTCCTTCTCAATGGATGACGTCATTGGTTGGTAGGATGTGGGTGGGGAGGGGTCCGCACAGCTTTCTGCTTTGATGGCAATAAAACCTGTAGCTGCAGGGAGGAGAAAGCCATGCGCTCTTTCTCCTCACAGTGCATGGGAGTTAAAACAGTAGCGCTCAGACTGAGATGTGGCCGCGGCACCCCGGTTAAAAAATCCTGGGCTTACAATCCCCTCCTGCGTACAGTAATGTCTCTGTTGAACTCTTGGCATATTCCCTCTCATGGATAGGGCGGATCAACACAATCAAGATGACTGTGCTCCCTAAACTTCTTTACTTTTACAGGACCCTCCCAGTCCGCATTCCATCTTTCTTTATGTGATCTCTCCAAAATAAGATTCTGACTTTTATTTGGGCCAATAAAGCCCCAGAGTGGCACGCACCACTCTTTATGCCCACAGGTTGAGAGGGGGCCTTGGGGTTCCCAACGTAATGAAATACTACTTAGCAGGCCAACTTTCTCAATTAACATTGCTACATGCTACCTCAAGACATCCCCCTGTGGGTCTTGCTAGAAATCCCTGACTGTGCTCCTGTCACGGTTTCGGCCCTTCTTTGGCTCCCTCCTCCCCTCTTAGCCCCCTTATGACTCATAGCTTACTTGTATGGGACTTGATTCGCCACTTGTCCAAACTGATGTCCCCTTTTCTCCCCCTATTGAATAACCCAGTTTCCTCCGGGCTTGGCACAACCCCATGTCTTTGCCTGGTGGCCCGCCCATGGTTACTCCGAAGTACGCCACTTTTTGAATTCCTGTTCAATTCCTTCTTGCTCCTCCATTCACAAAATTCATAAAGCCCCTCAGGCGGAATGGTACCACTATATGCAGCTTAGACACTGGATCTCCTCCCCTCGCCTCGATTCCGCATTTCCGTTCCGGAAAACAGCCTTTGAGCACGTTTGTCAGTATTCTCCTGGCACCCACTCCTTAATCTATTCACACCTTCTCACGAACCATCCTTCTGGCTCCCATTCTTAGGTTTTAAAATGGGAACGTGATCTCGCTATCTGCTTGGCCCTGGAGGTCTGGAGTGGAGCCTGGTAGGCTGGTGTTTTCAATAAGGGATATGTGCCCTACTTTGGGGCACTCCTTGTTGAGGGCTAACCTGTCTATGTGTTGGTTTTTGTATTGTTCATTTGACCTCGGTCCCCTGCAAGGGACCTTATTTACTGATTGTTTGTATTTTGTTATTCTTTAAAAACAAAAAAGGAAAAAACTAATAAAAAATTATTGTACCAGAAAAACCGAAGGCTATACTACCACATTAGAAATCAGAGGGTGGTAAAGCAGTGACTGACTGGGGTTCAGGAGGTGGTATTGCTCCTGACACGTGTCTTTTTAGCTTTGATTTTTAAATTGACGACTGAAAATTTTACATGTGGTACCACGCTGCCTGATTCATGTACATCCTGTCCATTTGCATGCTTTGTGCAGTGTCAATGATTTACAACTGAAGTAAAAGACAACCAGACGCATTGTGCCTCATTATGTTACACATTAAAGCTTTATTTAAGTAACCATGCATCGTCTATTGCCTCACAGAATGCAATTAGGTACTATTACATGTCTCACCCCCAGAGTTCTAAGCCAGTGCTGAATAATAAGACTAACTATGGGCTGTAAAATTCAGTTATTGACACATCCACCCCTAGAAGTGCAATCACAAAATCAGTGGCTATGTGCCATATTCCTACTGTTTCTAAATTAATAATTACCACAGAAAACCCAAGGTGGAACTACATCAAACCGGATTCCAGTGATTGAGTAATAAAAATACACAGACATGTAAAAGGCTGCCTGGTCTCAGAAAGTACTCAAAATATCATCTTCACTCCTCAACCACTGTAATAACTGCCTCAAATACTTTTAGTTTGCACACTGCATAGTGTGTATACTAAAGAAATAAATTAGAATACTAGACCCTCTGAAATCTAGAAAAAATAGAAGCCAATGAAGCCAAGAATCTTGATAAAAGTCACCAAGGTAAAAATATCACAACATTAGAAGGTTAGAAAAAATTAGTTCACCTTAGATGGTAACTAGAAAAGAAACTAAGGCATGCTGGGTAGAGGAGGAATTATACAAGAGCTGGTTTACAATTTCTCTTTTTGCCAGTGTCCCAATCTCCTGAAGTTGGCAGCATAACCTGTTTCTAAATTCCTATGTCCCTCAATGGATGATCGAACTGCTTAAGCACAATCAACATTTCTTAATATTTCCTTTATCGTATCAAAGATACACTAAAGTGAGAATGTGAAGGACAGAAATTAGTTTTAAATGTTTTCTCTGGGAATCTTCTGTTTCTGAACAAAAAACAAAAAAAACAAAAAACTAAACTTACAGTCCTTTAGGGAAAACCAACCACCAGAATGCATTAAAACAAAAACTATTTTAAAAACTGACATAATAGTAACTTTCTTGTGTGTGAATACAAAGGTGCATTCATGTACAACTGTTACAGCTTTTGACCTCTCAGAGGACTGGATGATGCCAGTTCCTACCTGTAGAGTTATAATGTCTTGGCGGGTAAAGGGTTCATCACTTAGTAGATCTTTGTAGCTCTTCGGCTTAATGTTTAATTGTTCGACAGCCTGGGTGGGGAAGTTGCACACATTGTTTTAATGCAAACACAGATGTATAAGCAACAAAATATATCCTTAAACGTAAATCAAATAGCAGATTTTACAAGCATGTCTCACGTTTACAACAGTACTCTATGCAAGCTACAAAGCAAGTGTTCTATCATTAAGTGGTTGCACATTAACTCCAATGTTTAGAGGCTGCAATGTTTATACTTCCCTACCTCATAGCAGAAGACGTTTCCGGTGTTACCAATAGCCACAATGTGTGAGTTATTGGAGAATACAGAGAAGAGGACAGGGCAGTGATACTTGCCTAAACAGGTACAAAAAAAATATGTATATAAAACAAAGAGAAAAAACAACATCAAAACAGATAGGATTCTCAACAATTGCTGATGGCAAGTGACAGTCATCATCAACTATTAAGTAGAACTGCACTGCAGTTTTCATGTACTTCACAGTGCAGTTCTTGCAGGAAAAGCACTTTTTTAAGAATAACAAAATTAGGACAAAATAAGCTATCCATGCATTTCAAAGAAAGTTATAAACTTTGAAGAGGGTCTGTGGTAAAGAACTGTTTAGACTAAATCAGTTGCAGGATACTAAAGGGGCAGCAGAACCAGTGGGTTGGCAGAAAACACTGTTTAACTTGACATCTTTACATTCAGTGTTGTTTATCGGTAAGGTTGCAAAATTAACTTTAGTTTTGCCTATAGTTACACTTTATTCACCAACTTACCATCCTGGTTCTTGGCAATGTTCAACTTTATAAGAGATTTTGCCTCCAATTTCTGTGTTAACAAAAAAAAAAAAAAAAGGAAGGATGATTACATTGTAAAGAAATTTAAAAAGTACATTACCATACCTTGGAGACACTTCTAATTGGACAAACAATTTGAACTTATATCTAGTGGATTTACTTCATGGATAAATTTACCAGTGGAGTGGATGTTAAATTGGAGCTACACTGCGTCTGAGCACCACAAACCAAAAACGCTATTCAATTCATTTTTAAACCCACAACAGTAAAATCGGTCTGTATATGCAGTAAATAATGCTCGTTATACTCATTGTGCAACCTAAAGGGTTAATCCTCCGTATTGTGTTAAAAGGCTGTTTAATCCTGTCTTCTCTGATCCTCCCCTTCTTCCAATGTCCCCCTCTTATCATCAAATAAGACATATCGTATGGAGACACTCTGCCCATGCTCAGTTTGGTGTGTATCGCTAGAGAGGTTTTTTCTTCTTGGGAAAGTGCATGTGATTAGCACAGGGCAAATTAGCACTGTTTAGACAGAGGTCAGGGGTTCTGCATCCTCTCAGAGCAGAAAGGAAACTCCTCCTACAAACTTTAACCAGTGCTCTGCTGAACACTGATAGAAGTGAAAAGACTGCTCTAACTGCTAATGAGAAGAAGTATTTAGCAGTTTATTTTTACTAAAATAATTGCATTTCCATGTTCTGTGTACTGTGGGAGACCAGATAGAGTGAATGATGCAGGGTCCTGGGTTTAGTAACATTTTAACATTCACAGAAAATTCACCCATCCATCCATCCATGTCTCCATGTTTTTTTTTTTTTGCTGTGAAATCACTTTGAAAAACACCCACTAGCATTTCAGTGGCCATCTTGAGTAAGGGCAGATGATTCATATAGAATTTACTTCCTGAAATCTGTCTACCCTTAGCTCAGGCATGCAGACAGGAGGGTGTGCTTTGCTGAGAAAACCCCTGCTCCTCTCCTGAAGACTCCTGGGATGTATGACATCATTTGCCTAAGCCTGGAAAGTAACTGAAGAAATTCACAAAAAAAGTTTAAATGTTTTAAAAAAGTAATTTAATATACCATCCTATCCATTTACTAATGCTTGCAGCATAGGATTAAAAATAGTCAATGTTATTAGACAGAGTGAAACTAAGGAAATAGTTTTTTTAAGACAGTAACTCCAAATGTTCAAGATGCTGATAAACAACATGGAGTTTCTTTATCAGTCTCAAGACTCTCTGACAACTTAGTCATTGCACCCTATGAAAGTAAAAAGGAAGGCTGAAGTACCATGCCAGTATTATGACTTTATACTCTGAATGAAAGCAGAAAAAAATGATCTTGTGATTAAGCAATCTGCCCATTCACATGCAGGAAGAATGAAAACACTTGAAAGGGGCTCAGTCACAGTCAGGATAAGCCTCATAAGCTGCATTGCACAAGATTATAGTTGACTAAATAAATACAGTTAAGTACAAATACAATTTAATAGGGTGCAAAACATAATCCTTCCACTGAATCTGCAAAAACTATATTTTGTACTCACCGTCAAATCCTTTTCATGGAGTTGAGGGACACAGTGTTATGACAAATAAGCAATCTAAAGTTATGCAGCCACCTATAAGAGAAATGAACCCTAGGCACACAGAACCTGAAAGTCAGCCGCCTAGAGGCTGTAAACCCCCCAGTTCACAGCTGCATCAAGCAGTCCAAAGAGGAAAGACAGCATATGAGCGTAAGCCGTGTCCTCAATGGATTTTCAGAAAAAAACATTTACAGTAAAAATGTATGTTCTGTCCCCCTTTGTAATGTACAGCGCTGAGCGAACTATTGGCGCTTTATAAATACTGTATAATAATAATAGTAATGTATTACATAAAGGCTACCTTACAGGATTAGCAATTTCAAGGAAAATGTGCAGAATAAGCTTAAATTGGGTTTTCTGTAATGCTAACAATACTAGATTTAATTTCAACAGCTGGAATGGGGGCTTAACAGGGTGAACTATATGTACATTGCAACTCCTTGAGCAAAAGTAGAAATTAATTAATTAGTAGCAATTAGTAGCAGGAAAATGAAAAGAAAAACAAAACAGACAGGTCAGGCACCTGACCCTTGATGGTGCTAAGAATTGAACATTGTTCTACCCCCAACAGCAAGAAAAAGTACATGGCCCACTGAAAAAGGCATGTGGGGAAAGCCCCAAAGAACTCACACCAGTGGAAATTAGCCTTTCGCATGTGATAAATCCTGCAACATAAATATTTAAAGCTTTAGGCATGGTCTGGCTAAAAGAATCCGCAATACCTCAGTCTCTCAGATCCAGGGTTTCAACCAAGAAGCAGTGTGAAAGACTGGTCCTCAGGATGCCAGATAAAGGCAATCTAGTACAGGCCAACAGACACAGACCAGTGTCAGCTAACAGATGAACAAGGTTGGCCTACCGCACTCCGTGAGGCGAATCCGTAGCTATGAGAATGACGGAAACACCCATTGCTTTTGATCCTTTAAGGTAGCAGAGGAAAGGCACATGCAAGGCATTCAGATCCCACAGTGCTACCAGGGCATTTGACACATCCACCATCAGGTCCAGTGTCCTGGAAACAAATATGTCTAGTTCTTGTTAAACCGTGATGCTAGCAGATCCACATCCAGTGTCCCCCAACACAGATATATGTTCCGAAACACCTTCTGATGGAGAGAGTATTCCTCTGGGTTCAGAGGTTGTTTGCAATAAAATATGCCTACCAGATCCTCATCCAGGAATGTGCTACACAGATATCTGTGGAATATGCATCTCCACCCAGGACAGGATAGCTTTTAACTCCATCACAACACTCCTGGTATCCCCTGATGATAGATATAAAACCAAAGCTGTGGTATTGTTCAAATAACCCCAGGATAGGTAACTGATCAGGAGAGTCCAAAAATGCAAACAGGGTGTTGACTGGAAGTTTGTATTTCTCCACAGATCCTCTCAAAAACTCTGAACAGGGGGGGCGCTCGCGAGCAGCAGCCAGGATGGCTGCCTATTAACTTACTGTCTCGGCCACCGGACAAATCGGCCGATTTCTGACCCTCAGGGGGGGTCCCTCCGCTTCCTCCCTGTCCCCCTGTCCTTCTAGCACCCTGATGGGGAAAAAATCCCCGGCTGCCCGCACCTCCAGCGTCCGACGGACCGTTCGGGAGGTTGCGGCCTACCCGCCGGAGATCGCGGGTGAAGCCGCGGCCTCGATTTTTGGCCGGCCGCCGGAGGCTTCCAGGACCCCGGCCGCGGATTCGCGGTTTTCGCCCGGGACAACAGCTGAAGCCCTGGCTGCAAGTTTGGGTCCCCTGCCATCACTACCTGCAGGTGAGATGGATCCTGGCAGTGGGGAGGACCTGGATCCCGAGCCATCCCGGCAGTCGCACATTCCATCCCTGCGGGATGCCGAGCTCCTGCGCCGCTTTAAAAGTATGTTGCAATCAGAATTGTCCTCTGCTACCTCCAAGCTGGCCGACCGTCTTTCGCGGGAAATTCGGGATTTGGGCAATCGGACGAATGATCTCGAAGATAAAATGGACGCTGCGACCACGGTCATTGAAAATCACGAACAGGACCTGTGCGACCTTAAGAAGGAATTGGCGGACGCACTACTGCGGCTTGAGGATTTCGAAAACCGTTCCCGCCGTGGCAATTTGCGGTTAAGGGGTATTCCGGAAACGGTCACGGATCTTACCTCCACTGCTACTGCTCTGTTTCAGGAGCTGACACCCGCTATTCCCATTGACCGGCTCGAATTTGACCGCATACATCGTTCTTTGGGCCCCAGACGACCGGATGGGCCCCCGAGGGACATTATCATCAAGTTTACTTATTACCGCACTAAGGAAACTATCCTCTTGGCGGCCAGAAATAACCCTGATCTTAGCTTCCAGGGGCACCGCTACCAGCTTTTCGCAGACCTCTCTCAGACCACTCTCCAGAAGCGACGCCAGTTGAAGCCCTTCACTTCGGTCCTGGTGAAACACAGAATTAAATATGCCTGGGGCTTTCCGTTCCGCCTCACCTTCACCTACCAGGGCCGCAGTCATTCTGTGGCTACGCCGGAGGAGGCCCATTCTCTCTTGGAATCTCTACATCTTCTCTCGCCGGAAGCTGCTGATCGGAGCCCGGCTCATTCATCTGGATCCTCGGCAAGGCCGCCCGCTCTGGGCCGCATCTGGGAGCGGTCGTCCACCAGGAGGGGGGCTCTCCCTCAGACCCCTTCGCGATCAAGTCCTTCCTGTTCTTCTCCAGGCTGAAGATGCGCCTTGGAACTCCCACATATTGTCTCACCGAGGGACTACCCTGACGAGATCGTGAGTTTGGCCCTTAGGGCCTCCCCGGTTTGTCAACATTCTAGGTTGAGACTGCTCCGGCTTGCCCCTTTGGGTTTCATCCCGGGTTGGGGGGGGGTCTCTTTCTGGACTTAGGAATCGGGACTTTTTGCTGCCGCAGCCTGTTTTGGGTCCATGTGATGGTGCTTGGGTCTACGTTTGTGGCCTTGGGCGATGGTTCCCTTGGGCTCCGGGGTGGGAGGTTGACCCGGTGGGCCTGGTTGGGTGGAGGGGGGTTGGCCCCTGTGGTTCTCCGGGTTTCTCTGGGGAGGTTGTTGCGGAGGTTCCTGTTCCTGGGACTTTTAGTTTATTAAGATTTACTATATTCTATTATGTACATTGCCTTTTTGCCCCCTGAGGGCTTCTGTTTTGATGTTTCCATTTGCAGCCATTTGTCCGGTGGTAGAGTTACCCCTAACTGTATCCTTCATGTGTAGGATGCACGTCACCATTGGTGTGACACGATTGCACTGTTGTGTATACTTTTTGTGTCTTTTTCCTTTTTTCTTTCTTTGTTCTTCTCTTTTTCTCTGTTTTTTTTTGTTTTTGTTTTCTGCAGGGTTCCGGGACGCCATGGTCCGATCGCCATTGGGAGTGGAAATTGCTGGCTGCTTTGGGCTTTTTTCTGCTGAGCGTGTTGCGTTGATACCGCCATGGCCTCACCCCTTTTGAAAATATATTCACATAATGTTCAAGGCTTCAATTCGCCTCAGAAGCGGGCTAAAGTTTTTCATCATCTCAAGTTGCAACAAATTGATGTGGTATGTCTACAGGAGACCAGGTTTTCTCAGTCCTCCGCTCCGCGTTATCTTTCACCTCACTATCCCATCTTTTACATGGCCTCGGCTCCTGAGAAGCGTCGGGGTGTTCTGATAGCTTTTAAACGCAATCTCCCCTTTGTCTGTGCTCGGAATATAGCGGACCCCACGGGCAGGTATTTGCTTCTGCAAGGCACCCTCTGGGACCAGGAGGTTACCTTTGTCTCTTACTACGCGCCTAACCGTTTCCAGCATAAATTCTTTTCGCATCTTTGCACCATTATTTCTCGACACTCTAAGGGTCTTCTTCTTGTTATGGGGGATTCGAATGTTACCTTGGATTCCACACTGGATAGGCGCTACGCACAAGGAGCGACCCCCTCTCATGACTTGGTGCTGGAGGCACGTATGCGCTCTCTTTTGCGGACAGCGGGGTTAGCGGACGTCTGGAGGGAACTTCATCCAACTGAACGCGACTTTACGTTCTATTCTAACCCTCATGACAGTTTTTGTAGAATTGACCATATATTCATGCAGGTCCAGCAACTCCCCTCGGTCCGGCGGATAACTATTCCCTCCTCACCCTGGTCAGACCATGATCCTTTGGTACTCCTCCTTGCCCTTTCTGGGCCAGAACGACGCCCTTTTCATTGGCGCATCAATGACTCTTTACTGACCACTCAGGCTACCTGCCAAGAAATAGAATTCTTCTTACGGACATACTTTACGGAAAACTCGGGATCGGTCTCTTCAGCAGTGCCCCTATGGGAAGCGCATAAGGCCACGGTGCGGGGTCATGTTATACAGCTGGCTGCGGTCCGGAAGCGGGAGCGGGAACGTCGACTCTCGGAGCTTCATTCTCTCCTGGCCTCTGCGGATGCGCGTTGGAGGTCATGTCCATCCGTGGCCCATAAACGCGCTCGGGACGCTCTGGCGACAGAATTGGACCTCCTTGCCTCTTCGGAGGCGGAACGGGCCTTGCGTTGGACCAAACATAAATTCTATTCGTGTGCTAATAAGCCCGGTCCCATGCTAGCCAGGAAACTAAATTCTGTGGGGAAACCCCATAAACCGATTCGGCTTCGACTTTCCACGGGTGGGTGTACTTCTAATCCCAAGCAGATTGTTTCCCGATTCTCGGACTTCCTTTCGCGCCTTTATGCTGCCCCAGATCCCTTCCCTGTGGCCCAGGCAGAGGCATTCTTTCAGGACCTCCATCTTCCTGGATTAACCGAGGCAGCACAGGCGGCCCTCAACGCAGGTGTCACCGTACCGGAAGTGCTACAAGCAATCAAATCTTTACGGTCCACTGCGGCCCCAGGTCCAGACGGCTTCTCCGGTCTCTATTATAAAAAATTCTCAGCCCTTTTGGCACCCTTTTTAGCTGCCTACTTTAATGAGTTACGGCAGGGCTCCTTGCCCTCTCCGGACGCACTTAGGGCACATATCTCTATGATTCCTAAGACGACCGATGATGTCCAGGAACCGCAAGCCTTCCGGCCCATCTCTCTTCTTAATGAGGACTTGAAAATATTGGGCAAGATCCTTAGTTTTCGCATCAATAAATATTTGTGTAGCCTGGTCCACAGGGACCAAGTAGGGTTCGTCCCCGGGAGGCAGGCGGGTGATAACGTCCGTAAGGTGGTCCATCTTATACATTTTCTGCAACAACGGAAAATCCCAGGATTCTTACTGTCCTTGGACATATATAAAGCTTTTGATTCTCTATCCTGGGAATATCTGCGGTTTGTGCTGTCTCGCTGGGGTTTCGGGGATTCTATTCTCTCATGGATTCAAGCCTTGTATTCCTTTCCTTCGGCTTCCGTTAAATACGCTGGATATTTCTCGGATCCCTTTCCTGTTGGGCGAGGGACGAGGCAGGGCTGCCCACTGTCCCCGGCACTCTTTGTCCTGGCGCTTGAGCCACTGGCTTTAGCGCTCCGGACCGACTGCAATGTATCGGGGGTTCCATACGCGGGACAGGAGTTTAAGCTGAGCCTCTTTGCGGACGATGCCCTCTTGACCCTTACTAATCCTCTGACGACGCTTCCTAATTTGCAGGCAATTCTTGAGCGCTTTTCCTTGATCTCGGGTCTACGTATTAATTTGGATAAAACCGTTGCTCTCAATATTACTTTGGCTTCAGATTTGGTTTCACGCCTACAATCCCATTTCCCTTACCGGTGGGCTTCCTCTTCTCTTGAATACTTGGGCATTCGCTTGACCCCCACCTATGACTTCCTTTTTGCTGCAAATTATTATCCTTTGCTTAGCTCCTTATCTTCTCTTATGCATTCCTGGCAATTTCCGCACCTGTCTTGGATAGGACGGGTTCACTCAGTGAAAATGACCATCTTGCCGAAATTGTTATATTATTTTCGCACCCTCCCAGTGCGGGTTCCCCCTCATTTTCTTCGGTTGCTTCAGGCGAAGTTTATGCGTTTTATCTGGGCCAATAAGCATCCCAGAGTTTCTAGAAATACGCTCTTTGCTCATAGACTCCAAGGTGGTCTTGGGGTACCCAATGTAACTAAGTATTATCAGGCGAGCCAAATTGCCCCGCTGTCTATGTTGCACGCTTCCTCCGACGTTCCTCTCTGGGTCCTGCTGGAACTACCTAATTGTGCCCCTATCGCACTATCGACACTTCTATGGCTTCTCCCTGCCCTGCGTCCTACGGCGCTGAGTCCGATGTTGCTCCATGGCCTACGAGTCTGGGACTCAGTACGTTACTCCAGTGGTCTGATGTCGCCTTTCTTGCCCTTGCTTCCAATCGTTAATAACCCTCTTTTCCCGCCGGGTCTAGATCACCCGAGGGCATTTTCTTGGTGGGTGGCTCATGGTTTCTCACAGGTGCAACACTTTTTGATTTTTCGGTCCTTTCCCACCTGGAATGTCCTCCGGGAGTCTCGGGATGTTCCCCCAGCGGAATTTTTTCGGTACCTTCAGTTGCGGCACTGGCTACTCTCGCTGAGGGCCACTTCTGCTTTCCCATATCAGAAATCTGCCTTTGAACGGCTTTGCCAGCAGCGTCCGGGCGCCCCGGGCCTTATCTCCCTTCTTTACGCAGCTTTGAACAGATGCTCGTCGCACACTTCTCTTTCATATGTAGTTCAGTGGGAACGCGACCTGGGAGTGGCTGTGGATCCGGAGGACTGGAATAAAGCCTGGTCACTCATAGCTAAATGTTCGTTTAATACGACCACGCTGGAAGCAGCCTATAAGGTATTGTTTCGTTGGTAGTTTTCGGGGTTGTGGCCATCGTGGCGATGTACTGCATATCTGGTGGTCATGCCCGAGGTTGGTTCGTTTTTGGTCTCGTGTGTTTGGCCTCCTTTTCACTTTGTTTCATCTCTCCATACGCCGGGATGCTCGGTATGCTTTGCTTCATTGCCCCATACCGGGCCTCTTGGCTCGTCAGCAGCGGTTGGCTTCCTATTTGTTTTTATCGGCCACTAGGACAATTGCCCAGGCCTGGAAGAGTCCGTTTGTACTTTTTCAGGGGGTGCGGGATCGTATGACTACTATGATGCTCAATGAACAGATGTCGAGTATATGCAACGACTCTCAACATAAATTTTTGACAATATGGGAGCCGTGGTTGCAATATGCCTTTCCCACGCTCCCCCCCGCCAGTATAGGGAGGTGAAGGAGTTTTGTATTGGCGCTCATGGACCCTTGCTCTTTGGTGTGTGTTTTTTTTTTTTTTTTTCTCTTTCTTTCTTCTCTGCTTTTCTTCTTTCCTTTCCTGTTTGTTTTGATGTGACAGTGGACAGCTGTCTTTAGGTGCGATAATCTGGGTTTCACTGATGTTATTGTAACCTATGTGCCACTGATAGCCCCTGCGCGGGCATACGTTTTGCCTTATTGGAATTAGAGCGTTGTCTGCTCTATTATGCATTTTCTATCGGTGCAATTGATAGCCCCTGCGTGGGCGTGTTTTGTTGCCTCTGTTTTATACTGTTTAAAATTAATAAAAACCATTGAAATACAAAAACTCTGAACAGACAAATGGTCCAGAACTCTGTCCCAATCCAAAATACCACCATCCATCTTGACAATTTTCCAACATAAGGACAGAAAAAACCTTGCTTTTCAACAGTGCGAAAGACAGAAAACACCATGACAGAGACAAGGATGTAACCTTGGTTTGAGGATGTAACCTAATAATCTTGTCCAGGGAAACAGTGGATTTGTCTAATTCCGTGAGGGACAAAATCTGATAATGGTTGTCACCTATAGCAAAGCAAAGAAAAGGTTGGTGACCTGGAAAGATGGGAATGGGTCAATACATACTGCATCCTTTATGGCAATTGATGCAAAGAAGTCTGCCATGAAGGGATGCAATGACTGACTGAATAAAAAAGGCATTGGGATCCTTAAAACTAAGGATGGGACGAATGCCAACTCTGGATCTTGGAACTAGAAACAGGTTTGTGTAAACAGAATTAATAACTCTCTGGTCCAACAGTACCTGAATGGTAGAAAGAGTCATTAAAACATGGCCATGACATGGGAAGATGCAAAGCTCTGCTGGTGTTACAGTATCATCCTATGTCACATACTATATACTGTATATATGTGGGGCAGCTGAAATCATACTGGTAAAAGTGCTGTTTGTTTAAAGCATTGAGGTTTTTGTAAGATAACTGGGAAAACTCTGCTCATAGCCATCACAGTCATACCAGTGAAAAATACCACCTACTCAAACTGCTCCTGAAGGATCCATTCAGCAGAGTCTCAGACAGCCTACAGAGTGAATAAGTTGATTTACTGGGAACAGACTGTCAACGGAGAAAAAAAAAAAACCAACTCCGGCACATTGTAAGCAAAACTGATAATACACAGCCATGGACTTGCAATAGCCAATCACAAGAAGTGAGTCTTTCGAGTTGATGACAGGTGAAACTGCCACAGCTCTAGTCCTAAGTACTCTGCATGTAATCCCCAGACAACTGGTCTGACCTTTTTAACACAGATGGATAGCTGGAGAGACTTCCAGGTCCTTCAATATACAGCATGAAACTACCAGCAGCTGTTGACTGTAGAAAACTCTTTCACTTCCATTGAAAAACTATAAGAGAGAAAGGAGACATCCATTCTCCTGAGGACACTATGCATACAGTAACTGAGCAGGCATAGGGCTGGCCTTTAGCTTCTACGTATGTGCCTAATGTCCATTCTTCCTGTAGGCAGCAGAATAACCCCAAGTTGCTTTTTATACATAATGTATAAGGCTCCATGTACACGAGACACTTCTGAACGATGTAAACTGACTGCTGGAAAACGTGGGTTAAAAACGTCTGTTTAGCCACATTTGCATATTGCGTTTATGAGTGAAAGGATCTAGATAACTTCCATTTTGTATTATGTATGCCATTTTAAGTATTAAGTTAGCTTTTTGCAGAAATATTAAAAGTTTAATGAAACTGTTTTTGGTTGTTCAAGGATGTATCAACAGAAGCTAACATGACCCTGACAATGTCTTTGTCTGGCTGTTTTTCCAGAAAGTTAGCCAAAACAATTTGTACCAAGAAATGTATATGTTATGTTTCATGTAGTTAGCTCATGATGGAAATTTACAAGTTACAGTTTTGAAACTCGCTCCCCCCTCCCTTATTATTATCTGTAGTCTATATAATCTTATTAATGTCTAATAAACTTTGAACATCTCTGAACATAAACTGCCGTTATTCCCGTGTTCAAGGGGTGTTCCCAGAATTCTGCTGATAAACCAGGAATCTCTCCACAGACCGGGGGTCTCTGAGGGGAAAAGAAAATCATTCCTTTCAGCTGGGGGCTCAGCCCGGGATGACCACCCACCTCACTTGGTAAGTAAACCTTTTGTCTTTTTATGACTAAAAGCTCTTTCTTGCCCTGTGTTGAGGGAAGGTCTTGAATCATTCTGTATTGTCTATATAGACCCGTGATAACCTGTAGCTGCTTTTGGTAAGCAGACTTAACTCTTTGGTAGAGTTACAAAATAGTGCACTATAAAAAAGGTGTTTTTGGTAAACACAGATTGTTCTGTGGAAGAACACACTGTTTTTTGGTAAAACAGTGAAGAGATAACTTTTGGGAAGTTATCAAGAGGTTAATAAGTCTGTGGAGCAGATTCTGGTTTATCTGTCTTTTGCTTTTTCTTTCTGTTGCGTAGAAGTATAAGTTAAATTTGTTGTGTGGAACAAAATAAGAATTTAAGGTAAAATTGTCTTATCCACTGTCTAAATATGGGTCAAGGAGGTAGTTACCCACCAGGTCCCGCAGAAAAGGGAGAAAATTGTAAGGATTATGTTGCTAGAGTTTGTGGAACGGACTATTATTTAATAAATCCCTGGGTGGATTGTATGGCAGGCTGGACAGAAGCTATGGGGAGTACAGACCCTTTCCCAAGAAAGGGGGCAAATGATCCTTTTCATACAGACATGATTAAGGGATTATGTTTGGGGGACAAACAAGCCTTTCCTTGGTATGAGGGGGACCCACAATGGGACCAAGTTTATATGAAGAAAGGGGGAGAAAACTGGTTAAAATGGTCACCGTATTGGGTTGATAATAGCAAGGGAAAGTTCAATTTGATTTTCTCTTTAAAACAAGAGAGGAAGTTGAAATTGGATACATTAAAAATATGCCAGGAAAAGCATCAATCTGAAAAGACATGCAGACCCAAGATTGGACTGAAAACAGTTCAGACACCAATCCCACCCCCTCCGTATAATATATATCCTTCATTAAGTTGTTTTAAAAATGCTGCTGATGATGATTTTTTGATTAGTTTGGGGATGATTACTCCCCAGCCTAATGCCCCTCCAGCCCCTGCTCCTGTCTCTGCAGCTCCAGCCCCTGCTCCTGCCCCTCCAGTCCCTGCCCCTGTCCCTGTGCCACTTCCCGTCCCGGATCTACAACCAATACAGCCAGGCCCCTCCACTAGACCCAAACAGATTATTAGTATAAAATCACCAGAGGAGGGTAGCCAAGTTCAAGGCATCCTTACAGAGAATAATGACAACGAAAAAGAGTTGGAATACGAAGAACAGGGACAGGTAAATATAATAAAATTACAGAAAAAGGATGGTCAATGGAGAAGAAGTGACACCAGTCATAGAAAGGGCAGAGAGGTGGAGGAATTTAGAATGCAGCTTAGATCCATGGATAGGAAACTAGAGGGAAAAAGAGAAGATGAGGGGGCCGTAGGAGGAAAGGAGTTGGCTATATTGACACTACCTTTTCTCACAGCAGGAGAACTAATTCTAAAAAAAACCATAGAATTAGAAGATATTAATAAGATTGTTAAACATTGTCCCAAGCCTACAGTATCTCCTGGAGGTACACTTGCTTATTTAAAAAAGGCAGGTTTAGGAAGAAATTACACACAGGAAGATATGAGATTGATCATTGATGGTATTCTGGGAAATAATCCAGTTTGGGCCACAAATTCTATGGATGTAGGATTAATTTCATGTACACCATACACAGTCACACTCAAGGAAGGGGCATTGCCCTACAAACAGAGGCAATACAAATTGTCGACAGAGAAGGAGGAAGGGATTGCTCCTCTAGTGGAAAGATTTTTAGAGACAGGTATTTTAGAAGAAACTGTTTCTCCTTACAACACACCTATCAATCCTGTTAAGACGCCGGATGGCTCTTACAGGTTTGTACAAGATTTGAGGGCCATAAATAATTTGGTGGTTCCATTAGCCCCAATAGTGCCTGATGTGCCATCACTCCTCACCTCCATTCCGTCCGATGCAGAATATTTTACAGTGATTGATTTAACAAATGCATTTTTTTCGGTTCCTGTGGACCACCAGACAAGGGCGCTATTTGTATTTATATTCTGAAAACCGCCAGTTGACCTGGTGTAGATTGCCCCAGGGCTATGTAGATTCGCCTGCAGTCTACTCACTTGCCCTCCAGACCACACTGAGGTCCTGGACCCCTCCCAATGGTTCGGTCCTCATTATATATGTGGATGACCTATTGATTTGTAGTTCAAGTCAGGAGGCCAGTCAGGAGGATAGTTGGTCTCTGTTAGAATGGTTGTCAGGGAATGGTCACAAAGCATCTAAAAAGAAATTGCAATGGTGCCAAAAACAGGTTGAATACCTTGGTTTTATTCTAAGTCATGGTGAGAGGAATGTCAGTCACAAAAGAGCTGCGGCTCTCGTGGGTCTGCCCCGCCCACAAACAAAAAAGGACATGCTAACTTTTCTTGGTATGATTGGTTACTGCCGCCAATGGATACCTGATTGTTCATTCTATGATCACACTGAGGTCTGCCACACTTTCAGAATCACCTGACATTCTCACATGGTCAAATGAAATGGTTGATGCCTTTGTGTACCTGAAGAATGCTATGGTAACGGCCCCTGGTCTTGGACTACCTGATTATAAGAAAATGTTTTATCTGTATGCTAGGGAAAATTGTACAACCATGGCGGGGGTCCTGGCTCAGAAACATGGAGGCAAGCTCCACCCTGTAGCTTTTTTTTTCCAAAGTAGTGCCAACTCAGGTTCAGGGCATGCCTGCTTGTCTGAGAGCTGTTGCATCGTGCGCAATTCTGGTGGAGATGGCTATTTCTTTCACATTGGGACATGAAACTACCCTACACACCACACACCTTGTGTCCTTACTACTGAAAAACATACACACTCAACACATGTCAGCACAAAGGTTGAGCGGATATGAAGTGATTCTTCTATCTGATCCCAACTTGATTATTAAATATTCTTCAGCAAATTCAGGTCCTGCTCCAATTTTGAATGCCCTACTGGGGCTAAAGGGGGAACAGGATGAAGTGGCACCAGAACACAATTGTATAACCCACATACAGCAAGACACTTCCCCTAGGTCCGACATGTCAGCTGTGGCTCTTGATGGGGCCCCAGATGTGTTTGTAGATGGCTCATGTTCTAGGCCAAATGATAGTACTTACCATGCAGGATACGGCATTGTGCAACTTCCTGACAAAATACTCGAGGCAAAGCCAATTCCATATCAGTCAGCCCAAGCAGCTGAACTGATTGCCCTTACAAGAGCATGTCAATTATTTGCAGGACAGGATGTCAACATTTACACAGACTCCAAGTACGCCCATGGTGCTGTACATGATTTTGGGGTCATTTGGGAGAGAAGAGGATTCATTGCTGCTGATGGCAAAACCATATCTCACTCTTCTTTGATATCTGATCTACTCAAAGCCATACAGTTACCAAAAACATTAGCCATTCTACATTGCAGGGCACATACAAATCACAGAGATCATATTGCCAAAGGAAATGCATTAGCAGATAAAGTAGCAAAGGAAGCCGCATTACAACAGGTGGCCAGTGAGCAGATGCCTTTGCTCACTTCAGGCGTCACAACTACCCCACATGACCAGATGTATGCAGATTTACAAAAATTTGCTACAAAAGTCGATTTAGCAGACTGGAATGGTTCTGGAGCACAACTAGATCCAGCTTCTGGTCTAGTGTGCTTAGAGGGGAAACCATGCATTCCCATGTCAAGTGCCCCATTGTTCATTGCACAGTACCACGGTCTAGGACATAGAGGATGGAAAACAACATGTGAAACATTATTGCAGGATTTTTACATTACAGGTTTATCTAGGTTGGTGAAAGAATATGTTTCTAGGTGCATTACATGTATAAGGAACAATCCACATAACCCAAAGAAATCACAACACCAGCATCTAGTGTACCCAACTACACCTTTCACCCATTTACAAATAGATTTTACCCACATGCCAAAAACAGGACAGAGGCAAGAGTTTTTGTTGGTAATGGTGGATATGTTCAGCAGATGGGTGGAAGCATTTGTCACTAATAAAGAAGATGCACAAACTGTAGTCAGAATTCTTACACAGGAGATAATACCCAGATGGGGATGTCTGCTGCAGATAAATTCTGATAACGGACCAGCTTTTGTGGCCAAGGTATGTCAAGATTTGGTAAAAGTACTTAAGATAGATTGGAAGTTTCATATTCCCTATCATCCTCAAAGTTCGGGTATAGTAGAAAGGATGAACAGGTATGTAAGGATAAGTTGAGGAAGGCCACTGGAGGAACCTATACCCACTGGAAGAAGATGTTACCTGCAATTCTAGCAGAGGTAAGAATGACACCTAATAAGACTACAGGGTTATCTCCTTTTGAAATATTAATGGGAAGACCGTTCCCCACTCCTTGGGCTAGACAGCCACTTATGTTAGAAAGAGGGGACCTTGACCTGGTACAAGAATATGTGAGAAAATTGATTCAAACTTTAGATCAGATTGAAAGAAATGTTGTTCGCACCTCTCCTTTATCTTTTCAGGAACCAACACACCTTTTCCAAGTGGGAGATGTCGTAGTGGTCCGCCAACTCGCTAAAGACAAGAAGCAAGGCTACCCCTTTGGACCACCTACTACGGTGATAGCGGTTACCAGAACGGCTGTTCTGGTGGAGAATTCCCAGTCCTGGATCCATGCTAGTCGAGTGAATAAGGTGAACCAAACACCTGAGAAATACGAAACGGAAAAAGGAGGTGAAGGACAAGTAGAAAATCCTCGAAGAGCGGGTGAAGTCGGTGAGAAAGACCCTGAAGATGACATTCCTTACTGCCCCTCATGGTGCTTTGAAACTCTGGGTCCTATTGGGCACACTGACTGTGCTCTTTTTCCTGCCAGTATGGATCCTAACTAACTGTATTTATCACCCTGAGGACTTGGGCCTAATAAAAGGTATCTGTGGTCAAGGACTAGTTTTAAATGAGACCCAGATAACCAAAAGTGAAAGAAAGTCAAAAAGAAGTTTTGAAGAGAACAATCCTTTTTCAGGAAAAATGTTGATGATGCAGTTTAAATATGCTTATGCTCAAAAGTCCGGTTATGATAAATGTTGGATATGTAGTAAGTTACATCCTAGCACATATGAAATTCCTCTTCTGGCCGCTCCAGTCAAAATATTTTTGTTAATAAAAGGGAATGTAAGTATTGGTTTGACCAATATTACTTCTAATGCCACCATATCTTTTCCAACTCTGGGAGTCACTCAACTCCCCGATTGGTGTTTTAGACTGGGGAATACTTCCCACAAGGGAAGGGGAATGTGCTCTCAGTCCATATTAAATATATCTGATCCTGGAAGGAGGGATGGAACTTCTTCTGTGAAACTCTGGCAAGTAAATGGTAAAACCCTGAATGAAAGTTTAGAAGGGATACAAGATAATGTGGGGAAAACTATGTTTGGAAAACTTCTTTTTTATTTTACACTTGTTGTCACCCCTGAATTTCGCTCTGCAATACAAAAATTGCCGATCTCCTTGGGAAACAATACCTATATCTGTTGTGGTAAGATCTGTTACCCTTGGATACCGAGTAATGTCCAGGGCTGGTGCTATGTAGCCCAATTAGTGCCAATTATGGCAGCTATAGACCAAAAGGAACACCAGGTAAAAGCCAGTACATACCCAAAACACCAACTAACTCTGAGACAGAGAAGGGAAACCAAACAAGAAAAGGTAGATCTATTCTCTACAGGTGATAAGGTTTGGTCATGGTTCCCTACCTACACAGGATGGGGAATAACACTCATGAACAAAATAAATAATTACACAAACATTATTGATGATATACTGGAGAGGAACTCTAAGGACATAGGGTTGCTAAATACTGAGACCAGAGCTATTAGAAAACAGCTGGAGATGCAAGAATTAGCTATTGAAAGTATGAGTGCTGCTCTGACAGGTTTGTGTGAGATGACAGAGGATTATGCATGTTGTACTTGGATATATAATACCACAATGACTGTTCCAGATTATTATGAAATAATAAAGCAACACAGGGAACAGGTAGATGGTTTGATGGAAGAAGCTAGAGCTATAGGAAAAGATGGATGGACTCCTTTTGATTGGTTAGGATCAGGATTTGGTTCCATCTTTTCATGGATGAAAGGTATCGCTGTAAGCATAGTCATGATATTGTTTTTTGTTTTATCTTTATATCTATGTTTTAAATGCTCATTATATTGCATTGCTAGAGCTACCAAGCCGCAAAATACAAATGAAGGTTATCTAGCTATGTACAAAAAGATGAATGAAGTAAAGAATTGAGATCATGTTCATGATCTCAGAGGGGATTGAAAGGATCTAGATAACTTCCATTTTGTATTATGTATGCCATTTTAAGTATTAAGTTAGCTTTTTGCAGAAATATTAAAAGTTTAATGAAACTGTTTTTGGTTGTTCAAGGATGTATCAACAGAAGCTAACATGACCCTGACAATGTCTTTGTCTGGCTGTTTTTCCAGAAAGTTAGCCAAAACAATTTGTACCAAGAAATGTATATGTTATGTTTCATGTAGTTAGCTCATGATGGAAATTTACAAGTTACAGTTTTGAAACTCGCTCCCCCCTCCCTTATTATTATCTGTAGTCTATATAATCTTATTAATGTCTAATAAACTTTGAACATCTCTGAACATAAACTGCCGTTATTCCCGTGTTCAAGGGGTGTTCCTAGAATTCTGCTGATAAACCAGGAATCTCTCCACAGACCGGGGGTCTCTGAGGGGAAAAGAAAATCATTCCTTTCAATGACCGTTTGCGTTTAGAAGCGTTTTTTATAGATAACCTCAGGAGACCTTCCAAAATGCCCGGAATGTACTGAAAAACAGTAAAAAAGTAACTATTTCAGACATTTTGAGAGAAATAGAGAGAGCAGAAGCAGAGAGAGCATTATTTGTTGAGATTAGCGGGTTTTTTTTTTGTGGTGTTTGGATGTGTTCCAGCTCAGTTCTGTGCAGAAATTATTGCAGCAGTGTCTAACATATTTTCTTTCATGCGAAACCTCAAAGTATGGTGTACCAGGTCCATTTGAGTACTGGGAAAACACTTTGCATGTATTTTTCATGATGAAAAAAGGCTCTGGACAGCATCTGGAAATGGAAGAGTTAAAACATTTTCCAAATGCAAATAAATGCAGTTAGCCGCGTTTACAAGCGTTTGGCATTTGAAAAGCTGATAAAATCTACTCCTGAACGCAAGTTTGGTGCGTTAAAAAAAAATGACTGTAAATTCAACTGCCTGTAAACGACATAGTGTACATGGATACATAGGAAAACATTAGGGAGAGTTCAGGGGCTGCTTAAAAAAAAAAATGCAGAAAAGCTCCTAAACTTGAGTTTTTCAGCTGCAGTGTACATGGAGCCTAAAACAGAATTCTTCAATGGACAATAGAGAAGAGATCAGTATATCAAACATTAGTGCCCTGCGTACAGCACGACTAGCATGCACAAAAAAACATTATTAGAAATAAATGGATTAGAACTGTCAAGGTGAAAACTAATACTCCCCCTACAACTTCAAGAGCAGCTTAGTCTTCTTGGTAGGGCTCTCATTAGGAACCATGAAAACAATACACTTCCACAGACAACGTTGCATAACTGTTGCAAAAGGTTTAGGGTCTCTAAGCTAACAAATTCAAAGCTAATTTTTTCCTGAGACGCGAGCAGCTGAATTCTGGGTGCCAGGTTACCAACTCATCCCTTTGAAAACACATTCAGGTTACCTAGGCTATGAGCTTCATTAGCTTCAATTATATTAAAGATACTTTTTTAGCAGTTGCTGGAATACAATGAGACCCTTTGCTGTTTATCACAGGCCATCAGATGGAGAGTTTTCCAAAACTTACACCCAAAGTTAGAAAACTCCTTTAATGAGTGACTCTACCAACTATTCGAATCTGTCTAAATATTATATAATCGTTTTTGAGGAAAAAAAGTCAAGGATGTTCATAATGTGAAGGAAAATAAGCCAGCCAGTCCCTCTCACAATCTGCCCACATATATAGGCCCGAGCCTATTGTCTGTTGGATGGTAATATATGACTACAACCCTCCACACTCCTTATCAGCATATCATCCATAACCATTCCTCGCAGTAACACAGTAGAATCTGTCAGGGAATGGAAGATATACTATAAACAAGGACTTATTTTATTTTAGCTTTTGTTTTCATACCTTTTTACCAATTTTTTGGACTCTTCTGGCAAGACACAGGTTAACAAGATCCAGGGTGGCGTGTCTATGACCTAGTTTCTTTAAGGAGCTGGTGCATCCAATGTGAGGGTTTGGTGACATGCTATCCCCTGCAGGTTTTGTGTGTACATATACAGTATATGTGTGAGACTCGACCTTCTTTTAAGGATACCTAAACAGCAGCAGAATCCAGCTATTAAATGTACTCTGAAGTCAGAATTAATAAAGAGACAAGTGCCCTGGAGGGAATTCCTCATGCTTGAAATCTGACCTGGTATTGTAATGGATCTTTCTTTACAATATCAAGGATCAGTTTGGCATGGCCTCAACACACCTGGAAAATCTGGTCATTCACCTCACTCACCTAGCCATTAATAATGAGGTTCACACAACACTGCCCAAATGCCTGTGGGGGATAAATGAAGCTTTTACTGCACCCACTGACATGTGCAAGACACGCTTATGCACGTTAATAGTATGACAGATATGCAAAGTATGCAGACAGTCTGGGTAGAGGACGTACAACCCAATACCTAAGAAGTGGGTCAGAATAGATTATGTGAAATACAACATGTGGTTATAAATACAGACCTGTATTTATAGAGTGCTATTTAAAACCCACATACTGTAATGCACTTGACAGAAGCACTAAAAGTTAAAGAAATAGCCCAACTTTAAACCTATTTATGAAGCTCAAAATAGGAATCTTATAAAAACACAGCCTAACAGTAAAATACAGTAATCAATTTATGCCTCATTCACACATGCATTTAAAATAGGTGGTAGGGAGCAGTAAAAACACAACCCAACCGCCTATCAACGCCACTCACAACTGATAAAACAGGGAGTAGATGGAAGGGAGCAAGGGGCAGATCTGTGTTAAGCGTCATACATATATCAAATTCTGCCAATTCAGCAGAGACTGGATTTCAATCCATGTATGGGCGATCTAGTTGTACACAAGTCGATCTATTGATTGACTTGTGTACAAACAGCCTGTCGGGTTTTTCCCTAACGATCAGTGCCACCAGCTATAGCAGAGAACACTGATCATTGTATTCTGCCAGTGGGGAAGGCTCCCCACTGGCAGAATACAACAGCACAGCAGGAAGGATTCCCCTCATCCACATCAAATGAGTGGATGGGGAAATCAGTTCGTTTTTTCAACCCACTGGCTGAACGAAAGAAAAAAAATGAATCATGTTTGGCCCCTCTTAGTGTTGCCTTTCATCGCCTTACAGAGTTTGGTAGGCATTGACACTTTGCAACCACCTTCATTCACTTGTATTAAAACATGCTACAGTTGCAGCACATTTAAAGTAGCAATTACAAAGTGTCAAAAGTGATCATTTCTCATTTAGCATTGTGAAACAAAAAAAAAAATCCTGCAACCCTGGTGCAACTTGGCCAGAGTTTTCACTGCATTCCTGTATCAGTAAAATGTGTTCATCTGTACATACCTTTAAAAAAAAAAACAAAAAACAAAAAAAAGCATATATGTAAAAAACAAAAAAACTTGCATATATGTAAAATACACTAAAGTTCCTAGGATTTTTTTGACAAGATTGATACAGCATATATCAAAACAATGCTGTTCTAATTACAAGATATATGAATAAATAATCAAAGATAAATTAGTATGAATAAATCTTCCACAGTGTATGTAAAGTGAGGAAAACACTGCACAAATCAAGTCCAAATCTTGCCGTGAATGTCAATCTTGTGCAGAAATGAAAGCCAAGGATGGTGAAAAAAAACTCCTCCAAGAAGGGCCGGTGTTAGAAATCACGTACAAGGTACCTGGCAAGGAGCCCCCACAACAAAGTTTAGTATGCTTAATTTATGAATGAAAAAAAAAAAAAAAATTAATTCTCCTGCGCTCTAGGGCTCAGACAGGTGGCGAACAGATGGAACCAGGCCTGGAGGGATCGTCCACCAATGCATAAAGGGCTGTGCGGCTCCAAAACAAGG
Source organism: Staurois parvus (assembly GCF_062004578.1). NCBI lineage: Eukaryota > Metazoa > Chordata > Amphibia > Anura > Ranidae > Staurois > Staurois parvus. The sequence continues at coordinate 1,081,255 of NW_028318331.1, forward strand.
CTGGGGAAGCCCAATCAACACTGCAGAATGAAATGAAAACGAGAAGCGCACCAACCTTGCGCATTACCTCTGAGGAAGAAGGGACCCCCTTCGAAACGCGTCAGCTGTACTGAACACCTACTCCCCTGATGGGACTCATGTTAGCTTCAAGTCCCTGTGAGGACTTACATGCCTGATTTTATTCGCTGTTTGTGAGTATATTTTTTACAATTAATAAATTTTGGTTACTGAGGTAATGCGCAAGGTTGGTGCGCTTCTGTAGGGGGGAACTACAGGGAATCTGTTCCAGTCAATGCCACCTTCACCACCCCTCCTGTCCAGGTTCCCTTTCCTTCTGCAGGTCAGCTGCCCCAGCCCCACCTGTTCAACTGCCTCCAGGTATAAAACAGCAAAAATGTGTTCTTTCACCAGTGCCACACACAGAGGCTTACTGTAAGGAAATGACCCTCTAACATGAGAAGTCACACAGCGCTTGAAATTAACAGGTTCTAGCAGTAAGTTTGAGGTATTGCCATTTCCATCCACAAAACACGTCACCTCTGATTCAAAGAAGTAACCATGGAAAGACAAAAAGAGAGCCAGATGCTCCACATAGTATAAAACCATTCCTAAAATGTATTAAAATCAGTACAGCTACTCACATATAAGACACAACAGAGCTGTAAAAAGCATTAAAGTCCCAAGAAAATGCACAAATAACTTCCTCATTCTCCACCGCATAGTGACGTGTTGGCTCTACCTTGCGCATTTTGTCACAACTGACATCGGGGGTTTGGAAACCGCAATTGCATGCCACACATTAAGTATCCAGGCAGGACAGTAGAAAACAGGAAATAGGAAGTAGAGAGATTCTCCAGGAAGGCAAGCCTCATTTCAAAACAGGACAATCAGCAAAAATATGCCATCTTTTGGTTTAATAACAAAGGATCTGTAAAACAATACTCGCGGGATCCCAAACCAAAAATACAAGATAGCATAAAAAAAAAAATCAAAATGTTTTCCAATGTCCTGCCAGTCCCTCTGCTTTCCTATTAAAAACTGACCACACTAATCAGGAGAACACACCATGGTCAGTTTTCTAGGTATGTTGGGAACTCGGTGTGCTCTCTTCCAATGATCAGACTTGTCCTGACACCCCCACCCCTGCACAGCTGATCACTGGGAAGTTCATTGTCCTGCTGTTTCCTCCCTCAGCTTATGCAGCTCAGAACAGAGGAAATGTGATCACTTATAAAAACATTATAAACACTTTTTTGCCTTTTTTATATCTAAAGTTGTTATTATTATTTGTTACACAAATGTTTTGCCTTTCAATCCTGTTTGAAACTGAATGGTGTGTTTTACCATTTTAACTTACCCCTTAGCTCCGGCGCCTCCCAGTCCTTTAAGGGTTTCAGAAGCCGGGAGGTGGGGCGGGGTTTTAGGGTCATGTGACCGCTGTGATTTGCTGTCACGGCGGTCACATGATCGGGAAAGGTCCCGATCGAAAGAGGAGATCAGGACCTTTCTGTGAGTACCGGACATGTATGCTGGGAGCATGCAGGGTGTACGCTCTCAGCACATATGTTTTTCTTAATTGCACGCAAATCTGCGGCCACTCGGCGTCAAGGTCCAGACACCGGGAGGCCGCACATTTGCGTGCAGCCGGAGCCAAGAGGTTAAAGCTGAACATTACCCATAACAGTTTGCTAACAATTAATGTTCTTTGACATAAGAACATACATTCTACATTAATAATTATCCTCAGTGACACCCCGGTCTTTGTGCTGATAGCGCGCTGTGCGGCGCACTCCCAGCACAAAGACAGGTACGCAAATATGCAGCCCCATGGAAAAAAGCACAGTTCTGTGAGGCCACATATTTGTGTGACATTGTTGTCAAGCGGTTAAACAATGTATGCACTTATTTTTAATGTATTAAATAGCTATATGTTATATATATATATAGCTATACCTGCAAAAGGGTCCAGCCTGAAGTGACCTATCAGGACTTCATTTTCTGACAAAAAAAAAAAAGTTTGAGTATAGATACACTTTAAAATCTAATATATGACAAAATCAATTCTTCTTAAAAGTCCATATAAAGAGTTTGCTGGGTCAAACTTCAAAATCTGGAAAGTTTTTGTATGCCTTTAAACACATAGCAGCAGGTTGAGGACCTATTCACAGCAGGTGCTGAAGGACTGCATTGAGCAGCTATTCCAGCACAGCCCCACAGCAAGACTAGGCAAAACGCCTAGTCTCCTACATGGCCAGTGTGAGCTAGAAAGGAAGTACTGCAGGCAGTACTTTTTTCAGCACAGCAGGCAGTACTTTTTTCAGCACAGCGTGACGCAATGCACTGCTTTGCTCTATGCTGTGCCAAATAGAATTTTATGAATTTTCGCTGTGTGACATTTGAATACAGTCTGCAAAAAATAAAAAAAAAAAAACCTCGAATGCACTGAACCCTGCTTAATGGAAAACTCACTGCTAGACTTAGTTACATACAGTAGTTAAGCTGGTTGAAAAAAGACACAAATCCATCCAGTTCAACCAACGTCAGGGCAGTATGTCTAAATTCCATATGGTCTGGTAGGCATGGGTCTCAACTTACCTGCCGTACTACATGGACAGCCGATTGTTGGAACTATAACAATCACTATTACCAGACATGTAAACTTAAGCTTCATGCTAACCCCCCCCCCAGCCAGCTACCTCAACTTCCCCCCTTCTTTAAGCCTTCCCCTCTCCACTCCTCTGTCATTTTCTGTTCTTCCCTGTTTTTACATTGTTTACCGATTCAATATTAATAAATATGCAGCATATGTGACCCTTTTTACACTCTGCATCATCTACATCGTATCTAGTGTTACCTTCTTAATAGCACTATTTTGGCAATGAGAAATCATGTTTTGCTGAGCATTGCTGTTGACTACTATACCTTTACCAGCATATGTCATGCATATGAAAACAGTGGAGTTATACACCCTCTGCATCTTTTTATTTTTAAAAAATAGATAAAAACTGTTGAATACAGAAAAAAAAAGTCAACAGTCCAATGTGCCATGATCGGCGCATCAGCATTATGCCATCCTACACAAAGCACAGCCACTGGTGTGAACCAGCCCTAAAAGGAGCCTGTAGGGTCAAAAATGAGGGCTTCCATTAATGAATACAAAAACAAAAAGTATGACAGGCCTGGAGCTCCCATTTTTCAGTAGCAAAGCAATAACTAACATTTTTAACATCTTGAACCCTAAATATATGAGCAAGATATTAGGAAACATGATAAATTCCCTTAGTTCTTCACACGGTTTGTTATCTGAAAAGCAGTGCTATGCTAAGTATTTTCAAAAAATCATGATTTGGCAATCGTCCATATTAGGGTCTATATTGATGGCATCAGTTTACATCAGCTTAAGATGCTTCCGAGATCATACATTTATTAAGGAGTGCCATTAAACCGCTGTTGACCAACCCCCTTCTAACCTACTTCAAGCAGGTTTTTTCATTCTCCTAGTAATATATGGGAATGCAAAACCAGTTTGAAGTGTACAAAAGCTCATCAACACAGACCCTTAAAGTTACAAAAAGAGGATCAGGAAAAAATGATCCAGCATTTAAAAAAATACCCAAAATAAATATGATTTTAAGTGAAAGAAACTTTGCTCGTTTAAGAAAAACCAAATCGCAATGCTCAAACTAACAAAGGGATTATACAGTACTTTCGTATGTCATATGTTTTATTTATTAGGGTCAAGACTGAAAATATTTTTAGGCAGTCTATCCAACCAGCAGGTGGCGCACACGTTTCCTTTTCTCCTCCAAGCTTTGTCACTCTCAGCTCTGCTGAAAAAAGTCTGTTTATTCAGAGTAATCACAGCAATGACTCATCCCATAGGAGTCAGCTCAGTTGGAGGTTTAATCAGACAAAATGGAGCTGCAAGGCAAACACGATTTGTTATGTTGCCTCCTATATTAAAAAACTAATAAATTCCCTTTAAGCAGTTCATTTAATTTTGGTGTTCTTTTTCATTTGTCACTGCATCTAGTTTGGCATATTGTACATAAGTGCTGGCTTTTGTTTAAAGCTGAAGTCTGGTGAGTGGAGTAGAGTAGGCCACCTCTACTCCACTCCGGTAAGGGGGGGGGGGGGGGATGGCAAGGATACAGGCAGGGCTAGGCAGATACTGGTGGAAAGGGACTCAGTTGTTAGGAGGACAGATAGGGCAAGCTGTGACAAAGACCGTGATCGCCAAACGGTATATTGTTTACCGGGTGCTAGGGTTCGGCATATCGTGGATCGCATGGACAGATGGTTGGGTGGGGCTGGGGAGGACCCAGCTGACATGGTACACATTGGTACCAATGACAAAGTTAGTGGAAGGTGGAGCATACAAAAAATTATTTCAAGGACTATATTTATTTCAGGTGTTATATTGAAGAAAAGGACCCCTGAGGTGATATTCTCAGAAATACTGCCTGTACCTCGCGCCACACCAGAGAGGCAGCAGGAGATAAGTGAACTTAACAAGTGGCTGAGGAATTGGTGCAGGAAAGAGGGTTTCTGGTTCCTAGAGAACTGGGCTGACTCTTCAGTCAGATACCAGCTCTATAGTAAGGACAGACTGCACCTTAATAGGGAAGGTGCCGCTCTGTTGGGGAAGAGAATGGCCAAAAAGTTGGGGGCAGAACAACTTCATGAGCCAGTTGGCGGATTCCCCAACTAGAAAGAATGCATTGCTAGATCTATTAATTACAAACAACACAGATCTGGTCGCAGATGTGGAAAATACAAGACAACTTAGGAAATAGCTATCATAGGATAATTACATTCAGCATAAATCATTGGATAAGGAGGCACAAGGGTAGTACAAAAAAACTAAACTTCAAAATAGCCAACTTTCCTAAACTATGCTCAATACTACAGGATATTAAATGCGGCCAAATCTTAGAAACAATGAGCACTGAGAAAAAAATGGGAATACTTTAGGAACATATTAAATAAAAGGTATTATCCAGTGTATTCCAATGAGCAATAAAATATAAAAAAGTGAAGGTCAAGCCTGGGTGGCTAACCTTTAACATAAAAGCACATATCAAAGAGAAAAGAATGGCCTTCAAGGAATATAAGGCAGAAGGATCATTATCAGCATTCCAACACTACAAGGAATGCAATAAAAAGTGTCAGAAAGCAATCAGGGCGGCTACGAGAGACACATAGCAGAGAAGAGTAAAAAGAACCACAAGAAATTAAAAAAAAATATATTAAATATTAAAAAAGTGAGGTCTGGACATACTGGCCCCCTAAAGGATGATGAAGGGAATCGGTTTACAAATGACAAGGAGAAGGCAACTGTATAAAGTACATTCTTCTAGTTTTTACTAAGGAAAAGGAGGGGTATAGAAATCAGGACTGTATCATTTGTAACATCACAGAATGTACCCTAGTGGCTAACAGAAGACAGTGTCCAAAAAGACTATTAAATCTCAACACAAATAAATCACTAGGACTAGATGGCTTACACCAAAAAGAGTCCTCAAAGAACTCAAGTCAAAGTTAAGTTAAAGCCAGACCAATATACCTAATTTTTATGGACAGCATTGATACCGATTGATTGGCGAAGGGCCAACGTGGTACCACTATTCAAAAAAGGGCAGAGACCTGGGTACTACAGACCAGTAAGTCCAACATCATTATTATGTAAACTAATTGAGGGGAAAAGGGACTATAAGATTTCACTGAAGAAAACCGTATAATAAGTAGTAATCAACATGGATTTACAAAAGGTCGTTCTTGACAAACCTATCTGTTAACATTTTATGAGGAAGTGAGCAGCCATCTAGATAAAAGAAGGGTGGTGGATATGATGTAACTGGATTTGGAAAAAGCATTCAATACAGTTCCATATAAACGTTTAATTCACAATCTAAGATCTATAGGCATGAACAGTAAGGTTTGTTCGTGGATATAAAACTGCTTACAGGGACTTGTCCAATGGGTGGTGATACATAGTTAGTACTCGGACTGGACTGAAGTGGTAAGTGGGGTACCACAAGGCTTTGTCCTGGGGCCAACCCTGTTAAACTTTTTCATAAATTATATAGTGGTTGGTATAAAGAGCTCCATCTCAGTATTTTCTGATGATACAAAGCTAAGTGGGACAATATTTGCACAACACGATATAAAAACTTTACAAAAAGACCTCAATAAAAGTGATAGGGTGGGCAAATACATGGCAAATGAAGTAATGCACTTGGGGGCTAAAAATATGAATGCTTATTACTCGATAAGGGGAGAACCTCTGGGGGAATCCAGGAAGGAAAAAGATTTGGAAGTCCTAGTAGATGACAGGCTCAGCAATGGCATGCAGTTTCAAGCTGCAGTAAGCAAAGCTAAAAAAATATTAGAGTGCATTAAAAAGGGAAATTACTCCAGAGATAAAACTATAATCCTGCCACTTTACAAAACTCTGGTTTGGCTGCATCTGTAGTATGCGGACCACTTCTGGTCACCAATCCTCAGGAGGGAGATGCAGGAAGTGCAGAGAGTCCAGAGAAGGGCAACTAAGTTAATAAAAGGGACTTGAGGACATCAATTGTGAGGAGCGATTACAAACACTAAACTACTTATCCCTGAAGAAGAGACATTTGAGATGGGATATGATAGAGATATACAAGTATCCTAATGGTGATTCTAGCATAGGGAATAAACTATTCAGTCTTAGGGAGTGTAATAAGACACGGGGCCACTCAATGAAATTGGAAGAAAAACATTTGAACCTTAAACTGCGTAAGGGGCTTCAAGGGGTTCACTATCAGGGCGGTAAGATGTGGAACTGACTTCCACAATTGGCAGTGTCAGCAGGAAGCATTGATAGTTTTTAAAAACTCTTGGACAGTTATCTTGACTAACACAATATAAACGGATACGGGCAAAAACACAATATACAAGGATAAGGGCAATGTTTTTGACACGACACACTCAGGTTGAACTGAATGGACTGGGGTCTTTATTCAACTTTATCAACAACGTAACTATATAATCCCCCCAATATTAATATATATATATATATATATATATATATATATATATATATATATATATATATATATATATATATATATATATATATATATATATATATATATATATCTATCTATCCTACAGCATATGACCTGCAAATCTACATCAAAATCCATGGACATGTGATGCTCTGGGTCCTGAGCAGGGGCGGACTGACCATTTGGAAACTCGGGCACTGCCCGAGGGCCCGGGGTAAGTAGGGGGCCCCATGAGATGCCCCTGGTACCTTTTTCATAGGCTTTTTTGAGTTTGGGCAAGGACACAGGGGCCCCATGATCCCCTATTGCCCGGGGGCCCCATGAGTTGTCAGTCCGCCCCTGGTCCTGAGTCTTCTTGTTTCCTCATGGCAGAATGAAAGATTTTTCTTTAGATGCCCATATACACTAATTGGTAAAAATCACTTCCCATTGGATTTATTGACCTTCATAGGGTCCTGAAGAATCCAGCTGAGGTGTGGTAATATTTTCTACCGGTCAGTAGTGGAGCACTGGTCTTCAATCCTGGAAGATGGATTATGGAGGGTTGCACATTCCAGCAAGTTAATAGTGCTTAAGAAAGTCTTTGTTTTTTCCAAATGTGAATGGATGAGAGAGTGGCATTTCTTATTTTGTCACTTGAAGAGATTTCATGTATAATATTTTTTTTCACCATTTTGTTTCTGTTAGTGTTGTCTCTTTATCATCGGCACTGCATTAAATACAAAGAAAGTATTTTTACTTACCTTTGGTCTGCTAAAAATACATTTAATTTTTGTTGGATAGGTGCAAACATTTCTTGTTGCTTTTGCCAGGCATCTTGTCAACTGATAATTTTCTGTGTTATATGTTGATGCACAAGGAGAATTTAGGCTACACGTAAACAGACAGGTAGTGCTGGTGTAAATGACAGTGGCAGGAATCCTCCGATTCCTGCAGCTGTTTTTTTCCATCTGTGAGAAGCTACCTGTGGCTGTCCAGCTAGCCAGCGATTACCTGCAGTGACTGCTGCTGGAAGCACACAAAGTGAGGAGAAATCTGTTTGTTGTAAGGCTAGCTATACACGTTAAGGTTTCTTATGTTCAACCCTGTACGGATTGAGAAATGTTACTGTTACATTTAAATATAAGATACAATAAAGAAAGTGCTCACAGCCAAACCTTCATACCTTCATATTATGTATATACATTTTTAGGGTGTCACAATCCCTAGAACATTGGTACTGTCAAACTTGTACTGCAACATGCTTCTAAAGAGCATCACAGCAGCTAAAGTGTAATTAATGAACTATTATCACAATCACGGTCTATAACTTCCTTCAGCCCTAGCACATTCAAACATCTGTTATAAACACAATCAACGCTGCTGGATTGTCATGTGATGAGTCACCTTTCCATCACTATTATTAACTGTAAATGCGTTAAACACAGATTGTGGGAATGGTGCTTCAGTAATACACAAACAAGACTGTTAAAAGCAATGTGTGTCTCTAATAATTAACATACTGCCATCTAGTGGTAAAACAGTGAACTGCATATGAAGTCTATCTGCCAAGCAATTCACCTTGCTATCATATACCACTGTTGTAAGATTCAACCCGAAAAGCTGAACACATTTCAGGGACAGAATATGCTACTGTTCTGATCACAGTATTAAAGTGTTACTAAACCCATGACCCTGCAGTCACAATATCTGGTCTCCCACAGTACACAGAACATGGAAGTGCAATTATTTTAGTAAATATAAAGTGCTAAATACCTTTTCTCATCAGCAGTTAGAGCAGTCCTGTGACTTCTATCAGTGTTCAGCAGAGCACTGGTTAAAGCTTGTAGGAGGAGTTTTCTTTCTGCTCTAGGAGCATGCAGAACCCCTGACCTCCATCTGGAAAGTACCGATTGGCCCTCTCCCAAGAAGCAAGAAAAAAACCCAAACACCTCCTAGCAATACACAACAAACTGAACATGTGCAGAGTGTCTCCACATGATATGTCTTATCAGGAGATAACAGGGGGGCACTGGAAGAAGGGGAGGATCAGAGAAGTCAGGATCACACAGAATTGTTGCACAATGCAGAGGATTAACCCCTTAGGCTCCACAGTGAATATAACAAGCATGCTTTACTGCATATACAAACTGATTTTACGGATGTGGGTTTAGTATCACTTTAAAGCAGCATGAGAAAAATATCCAATTACAATTGGTCTTGATGCAGAAATATTAATCAGTATCTGCCCACCAAGCTGGCAGGGATAATGTGCCAAAAAAAAGAAGGTGTGAGAAAAGAACTGTTGGCAACCTAGTCATTCAACAGGAGCCAGATTGGGGTCTGTATTGCAAAAAAATCTGTGCTCTTATTACAGGTCATAATAACTGAATATATCAAAATTTTAAAAATATAGATTACAAATATAACTGACCAAGTTCAAATAAGAACAGAAATATACAGCAGGTAAAATAAGTATTGAACACATCACCATTTTTCTCAGTAAATATATTTCTAAAAGCTGCTATTGACATGAAATTTTCACCACATGTCGGTAACAATCCATGCAATCCATACATACAAAGAAATCAAAACAAATAAGTTCAGACATTAAATTATGTGTAATAAAATGGAATGACACAGGGCAGAAGTATTGAACACATGAAGAAAGGGAGGTACAAAAAAAGCATGGAAAGCCAAGACATCAGCTGAAATCTATCAGTAATGATAAAGCAATCCTGTCCCTTGTCAGTGCAAATTAATATCAGCTGGTTCAGGCTCAACTGATGGCCTATAAAAAAGGTGTCTTACTAACAAGGTGTCACACAAGAAACACCTCATGATAGGTAAAAGCAAAACACTGTCACAAAACCTTTGCAACCTTTAGACATTTAGACAAGCCTGTGAAATACTGGGAAAATATAGTCTAGTCAGATGAGACCAAAGTTGAACTCTTTGGATTCCATAATGCACACTATGTTTGGAGGTCATATGGCACTGCACATCACCCCAAAAACACCATACCAACAGTGAGGTTTGGAGGTGGGAACATCATGGTGTGGGGCTGTTTTTCAGCAAACGGTACTGGCAAATTTTATATCATTGAAGGAAGGATGAAAGGAAAAATGTGCCAAGACATTTTTATAAAAATCTGCTGCCATCTATCAGAATCATTAAGATGAAACGAGGGTGAACATGTCAGCAAGACAATGATCCGAAACACAATGCCAAGGAAACTCTCAATTGGTTTCAAAGAAAGAAAATAAAGCTGTTAGAATAGCCCAGCCAATATCCTAACTTGAATCCAATAGAAAATCTATGGAAAGAACTAAAACATCAGATTTCATAGAAGAGGCCCACGGAACCTTCCAAGATTTGAAGACTGTTTGTGGGGAAGAATAGGACAAAAAAAAAAAAAAAAAAAAAAAAAAAAAAAAAAAAAAAAAAAAAAAAAAAAATCGCACCTGAGCAATGCATGTGACTAGTTTCCCCATACAGGAGGTGTCTTGAAGCGGTCATTACCAACATAGGATTTTGTACGAAGTATTAAATAAATTTGTGATGTGTTTAATACCTATTTTACCCACTGTAAATTAAACAAAATTTGTTTTTTTTATCACTTTGATTTTTACATCAGTGATATACTGAAACAATTCCTATTAAAGCTTTATTATTTAGTTGGGTTTTCCTCACAACACCATTCATTATGAAGAATAATTGTGGAATTACAAAATTCAATCCCAACAGAATGGAGTCTCACTGAGCTGCTTCAAAGAGTTCATATCCACACAGAGATAATGTGTATAGCCGCAATTGCCTACAGTTTGGTTTACAGCCAATGGTGGATAGGATTTACGGTTGGAGGCAGCTTTGGAATTAAGGTAAGTATTGCAGCATTTTTTTAAAAAAAAAATTCAGTGTACTTAGTGTTTTTTTTTTTTACTGTTCACCATTTGCAAAAATTTTTATATATATATATATATATATATATATATATATATATATATATATATATATATATATATATATATATATATCTCTATCTATCTATCTATCTTGTCATTTACATTGTGCTTGCAATTACATGTCTAAACACCGTTTCATGTCTATGGCTAGAGAACAATGGGAAAGCATGTTTAATTAAAGGGGAACTCTCTAACCAATTCTTGTTCAAATATTTTATTGTAAGGTAACAAGCCAGTATTACAGCATAACAACATTAGAGGTTACAAATCAAGAGGTCACAAGCATCTTTAAACATTGCTTAAAAACGGAGTTGGTGCCGATGATCATGAAATGTGTAGGTTAATGCAGCGATTCAATAAAGGGGTAGTATGACTAGTGTGGTGTTTCGTGCAATGGCAATAAGGAGGTGAACACCTCATTTGGCATAATGATGTGTCGTTAGTGACCAATCGAGGAAGAAGGAAGAAGAGGAGGGAGGAGGAAGGGGGAGGAAGAAGGAGAGGAGGAAGGGGGAGGAAGAAGGAGAGGAGGAAGGGGGAGGAAGAAGGAGAGGAGGAAGGGGGAGGAAGAAGGAGAGGAGGAAGGGGGAGGAAGAAGGAGAGGAGGAAGGGGGAGGAAGAAGGAGAGGAGGAAGGGGGAGGAAGAAGGAGAGGAGGAAGGGGGAGGAAGAAGGAGAGGAGGAGGGAGGAAAGGAAGGAGGGAGCGAAGGATGAGAGTATAGGGGAAATGTGTGTAGAGGTGTAAAGTAGCGTGGGGGGGTGGGAGAAGTAGGGTATAAGTGGCCAATAAAGAGTCGTAGGGAATATCAAAGTAGCCCCGAGGGAAGATGCAGCCCTGGTATTGGGCATGACCCAAGGGCCAGTGCGGATCTTAACATGGCTAAGGATTCATCGAACTCAGAAGGCAGGAAGTGTTCCACCCAAGGTTTCCAAAGCTGTTCGTATATGCTCACTTTATCTTGAAGAACTGCTTCAACCTTAGCGTGGATCATGGCCCTAGTAATCCTGTGTTTGACCTTTAAGATGTGAAGGTGAGGGGTTTTCCATGCTTTAGCGATGGTTTGTTTTTCTGCGGTCATGACCTGCAGAAGGAGTTTGACGTGCAGGTGGGACGTTCGAGGGCTGTAGCTGGGTCTGGGAGTAAGGGGTAGGGGAGCATGGTGGAAAGAAGATGGAAAATCTCTTTCCAGAAGGTGGTAGGCGTGGGGCAATCCCACCATTTATGATAATGGGTGCCATGTCGGAGCGACCTCTAAAACATGTGGAAGGGTAGGTAGGGAGAAATTTAGCTATCCAAATGGGAACCATACACCATCTCATGAGCACTTTATAATTTGTTTCTAAGGCCTCTATGTTTTGGGAAGCCGATTTAGTATTTAACCAGATATCTTCCCAGGAGGGATCAAAAGCAAGACCGAGATCTCTCACCTATCTATTGACGTATTGTATAGATGAAGGCGAAGGTGGGGCCAAAAGGTGGGAATAAAGTGTGGATATTAGGCCTAGTGTGTTGGTCATTCTTGCATGTCCGTTCAAATGTGGTCATAGCCGGTGTAGTGGGGTTAATCCGCAGGTTGGGAGTGAGAAAGTGTTTCATTTGTAGATATCTAAATATTTCAGACTCTGGAAGGCCGTATATGTTTAACTCAAAGAAGGGAACAACTTGAACGTATCTGGGGTTGTTAATCTGTGTGTCCTTTTAAGGTCGTTACAAAACCAGTTGTGGAATGCGGAAGGGGATGTCCAGGCTGGTGTAAATACAGGATTGTGAAGAAAGGACAGAAGAGGGTTATGAGGAGAACGCAAGCCGAAGCGGGTCTTGAGAGTGTCCCAGAGGGATAAACGATTTGGTGACAGGGTTTCGGATTGTGCGACGGTCTTTCGGGTGAAGCCACATTAAATTTGCAGCTGATAGTGGATCACAGTCCATGGCCTCGATAGCAACCCAGAGGGGGGGGGGTCTCGTGAACCGTGTGGTATTTAGGGAGTTGAGCAAGGTGTGCCGGCTGATAGTATTCAGTGAAGTTGGGAAGGTTCAGACCTCCAAAGGCCTTAGAGGAAAAAAGAATTGTCTTGGAGATTCGTAGTCTAGTTTTGCCCCATATATAGGACTGAGTTCAGCGTTGGAGAATCCTAAGGTAATAGGATGAGACAGGTGTGGGAAGAACTCGAAAGAGATCGTTAATCTTGGACAGGATGGACATTTTAACAACAGTAATGTGCCCCATCCATGCCAGGGGCAAGGAAGACCAGGGAGGCATAAGCTTGGTTAGGTGTGTTAACATGGGTGGGTAATTAGAGCAAAAGAGCGTGGACAGGTCGGCGGTAAGCTTGATGCCTAAAAAGGGGATATGGTGCGTAGACCAAGAGAACGGGAGGGTGTCTTTGAGTTGTAAGAGGGATGGAGCAGGTATGGAGATATTAAGTGCTTTAGATTTTTAGGGATTGATTTGCAAACCATAGATAGCTGAAAATTGTTCAAGCGTGGTCAAAAGGTTGGGGGCAGAGATGAGTGGAGTCGTCATAAACAGGAGTATGTCGTCTGCAAAAAGGGTCAGTTTGTGGTGATGGTGGGCTCCTAACTCTAGTCCTCAGATATCGGAGTTATTGCGTATCGCTTATGCGAGAGGTTCAATGGCTAGGGCAAAGAGGAGAGGGGACAGGGCGCAGCCTTGACGAGTTCCGCGTTGGATAGGGAATGGGTCAGACTCTCTAACCAATACTTATCAGCTTTTAATAGATTTGGGAAGATTCTGGCAGAATTCTGTCTGTGGGGAAATGTGTTATCACTTTCAATCTTAGGGGAAAGCTCTAATGTTTTCACTGCAAGAAGAGTTTGGAAAAACGGACAGATTCTTATCCACCACCACACAAAAAAAAAAAGCCCATAAATATTTTATCTGTTAATATCTTAGTTAACTTGATTCAAACTGATTATGTTTTTACTGTGGAAGAGTATTTAAAGAGAGAAGGAACAAAATGACCAGCATCCTTCTAACAATATATACAGAAGACATTGACAGAAACAAACCTCTCCTGTGATAGGGTTAGTTCCATATCTCTTTATCCATGGGACAATACTCCTGCAGGAAAATAATCAGAAGGTCAAATCAAAATCGCGCATAATTAAGATCATTAATCAGAACTCATATTACATGTTAAAGTGTAAAAAATGCAACAAACAGCTGGTTTTGGTGCTGGGATTTGGGAGCCTATAGTTTTTGGCATGAAACTGCATTTTTTTTAAATGCCCAATAAGGCAAGTCTATATTTAAGGGTTACGGTTAACATTGGGGAATAGGCTGGGGTTTTGGCTTTAAGTGTTAAAGGAAACCTGTGCTAGATTTTAAACTTGTAAACATCCTACACAAGATGCCTAAAATTACTCTGTCTAGCTCCCTTGTTACCTTCTCCCATGCTTACCTATAGAACTTGTCCAGAACCTCCCCCATCCATGTCTGGTTAACTCCTACCTTGTCCGCTTTTGGGCGATCCCTGAAAACCCATTTATTCAGAGAAGCCTACACCACCTCCATCTAAAAACTGCACTGTAGCCACCCCCATAGCCGCAATCTGTGAGACAATGAACTAAAAATCATATCTGCTGCTGCGGCAGAAAGCTTGTAGTTCTCAATGAACTGCGAGGGGGCTAATGAGCGCCCTCATAGATCATTGACATTTCTTCCAGCTTTGTAAGTGTCTGCCCATATGGAGGTACGAGCAGGCAAGCTGGAGGAAGAGTCTGCAGGAGCCTTATATTCATTCAAAGTCAGTAGATCATGGGTGCAATGCTCTGCAGGCAAAAATATTAAAAGGCATCTATAAAGATCTTGGAAGCACTGAAAAACACCCACTGACCTATCAGAAATGCACTTAGTCCTTATATTCCTGTTAAGGTCGGTTTAAGTGTTGAAAGTTAATTTTGAAGGTTTGTGAAGGGTAAAACCTCAATCATGTTTTTACGAATGTCTGTATCCCCGTTAGCCTGAATTCATGTCTATATGACATGTGTCAGGTTATAAAGGAGATCTCTTATACCTTGTGGTATACCAGGCTCCCTTGCCACTGATCAATATCTTGGTTCCTGAAAGCACAGTTTTCTGGGAATATTAGCCTACTGGGTCACTCGTATGTCACTCTGGCACCTTTACTGTCATGGATGAGGTTAGGCAGCTGCTTATAAAATACATAAAACTGATAAGCAACAGAGCACTCACATTAAACCATGTACAAATCCCCCAAACCGGCTATGCATATAGATACTTTCCCAGAGTACCTAATTGCTTAAACATACATATGCCTTCTCCCCTACCTGAACTGCATTGTGAAAGGGGATGGGGGAATATGCCTAATCTTCACTACAAAGAAGTGGAGGACCAGCAGGACACTTCACACACTGCTGGTCTACACCAATTTCTCAGTAAAAGGTATGTTTTAACAGTTTATCATCTATCTTCTAGTCAATTCTGCACATTTAAATTTATTTTCCTGGTTTTCCTCAAGACTGAACTCCAGGGAAAAAACATATTTACCCTTGCAGAGTGCCCCCCTTCCCACTGCAGGGGTTAACTGCAGTTGGTCCCTCCAAGCTTCTTTCCTTCACTAGGAAAGTCACAGCCCTCCGACATCATCTAGTACAATGCAGGACCAGCAGTCCTGCATTGTTCAGGACGATTCCAGGGGCAAGAACCACATGCCAGAGCAGTGGTCAGTGGAGGAAAGAGACATCTGCAGAGAACGCAAGGTGTTTCCCTGGAATTCAGCTTTAAAAGAAACCTCTTATAGCAGAAATATGAAGGATGCCATTGCTGACCTCTCTAGAAAACAATAGTTGTCTTGTGTTATGTTGACTCATGGTCTTCATAACGTTTTAAGTCACCGACCTGGAACAATAATAAAACATCTGGATCTCTGAATTTTCTGAATTAAACGCTTACAACTGATAAATTAGTTTAGAAAGTACTGAACCCATATTGCGTATATCAGACAAGCAACTAACATTTACAGAAGAAGGCCATCAATATTTTTCTTTTTTCTCTCATGACAAGCTTCCTTTAAAAAAAACCTATAATACAAAACAAATTGTATTGTGCCATTTGGCCTTTATAAAATGCAAATTGCCTTGCTGTAGGATGTGCTCAGTGTCTTTAATACTTTGAGGAACTGACATGGAACAATGCAGACCATAATTTCTGAAATCAATATCTGCATATTTGTTTCAGGGGATAAGTGTAGTGAAAGCAGAGGACCAGCACATCTACTAGGCAATTAGCATTTTCAACATTTTTGTTACAGAAAGTTAGATATTTCTCTTAATACAGACTAGGAATCAGAGTTCATCCCTTCCTTCTGTAGCTCAATGAACAAAATGATACAAAATAACTATGTTACTTTCTTTCTATATTGAGATCTGGAGCAGTGTTGTTTAGAAAACACTGATTCAACCTGCTTTTTTGACAGCTGCAGACATCTCTGAGTATACAGTAATTCCAGCTTTGAATAATCAAAGCCAACAATTGCTGTATACTCGGAGGGGATAGTCCCAGCAGCAGGGTAGAGACACAGGATGTCTACATATGTCCTGTGTACAGTAACCTTTTTTTATGGGCGTGTCTAGCACGCCCAAAGTCTACAACTAGGTAAAGTGAAAAAAAAATTCTTTCATTGTATCTTAAAACGGAAAAGGATGCCTAAGAAGAATAAGGTGCATTATATTACCTCTCCTACCCAGAAAAGTGTCATCTGTGCCCCATCTGAAATTGTTTTCCTATTTACTGCTCAGCCTTTGACTTATTTACTTGAGACATAAACCTTACACCCCTCTATTTCTTTGCCCCTGAACAATGAAGCACCAGTTACCTGTCTCACGAACACAGCAATGAGTGGCAGGAAAGAGATGATTGCATTGTACTCAACCCTATCTAAAACACACATACACTAAAAAGAAATTTGGCTAGCAGATCCACCCTAACTTACCAGCCTATTAAAACTTCAAGAAAAATAGTACACTGCTCAAAAAAAATTAAAGGAACACTTTTTAAATCAGAGTATAGCATCAAGTCAATTAAACTCCTGGAATATTGATTTGGTCAGTTAAGTAGCAGAGGGGGTTGTTAATCAGTTTCAGCTGCTTTGGTGTTAATGAAATTAACATCAGGTGCACTAGATGGGCAACAAGGAGACTCCCAAAACAGGAATGGTTTTACAGGTGGAGGCCACTGACATTTTTTCCTCAACTCATCTTTTCTGACTGTTTTTCACTAGTTTTGCATTTGGCTAGGGTCAGTCACTACTGGTAGCATGAGGTGATACCTGGACCCTACAGAGGTTGCACAGGCAGTCCAACTCCTCCAAGATGGCACATCAATACATACCGTTGCCAGAAGGTTTCTGTATTTACCAGCACAGTCTCAAGAGCATGGAGGAGATTCCAGGAGACCGACAGTTACTCTAGGAAAGCTGGACAGGGCCGTAAAAAGTCCTTAACCAATCAGCAGGACCAGTATCTGCTCCTTTGTGCAAGCAGGAACAGGATGAGCACTGCCAGAGCCCTCCAAATTTCCTCCAGCAGGCCACTGGTGCTAATTTCTCTGACCAAACAATCAGAAACAGACTTCATGAGGGTTGCCTGAGGACCCAACGTCCTCTAGTGGGCCCTGTGCTCACTGCCCAGCACCATAGAGCTCGATTGTCATTTGCCATTGAACACTAGAACTGGCAGATCCGCCACTGGCACCCTGTGCTTTTCACAGATGAGAGCAGGTTCACCCTGAGCACATGTGACACACGTGAAAGGGTCTGGAGAAGCAGTGGAGAACATTATGCTGCTCATAACATCGTTCAGCATGACTGTTTTGGTGGTGGATCAGTGATGGTCTGGGCAGGCATATCCATAAAAGGTACGCACAGACCACTACAGGATAGACAATGGCACACTGACTGCAATTAGGTATTGGGATTAAATCCTTGGAACCATTGTTAGACCCTACGCTGGTGCAGTGGGTCCTGGGTTCCTCCTGGTGCACGACAATGCCCGGCCTCATGTGGCGAGAGTATGCAGGCAGTTCCTGGAGGATGAAGGAATTGATACCATTGAAAGGACCCCATGCTCACCTGACCTAAATCCAACAGAACACCTCTTGGATATCATGATTCGGTTGCACCTCACACTGTCCAGGAGCTCAGTGATGCCCTTGTCCAGGTCTGGGAGGAAATACTCCAGGACACCATCCCTCATCTCATTAAGACCATGCACCGACGTTGTCAGGCATGCATACAAGCACGTGGGGGCCACACAAACTACTGAGCATCATTTTGAGTTGCTGCAATAAAATTTCAGCAAAATGAACAAGCCTGCAGCATAATTTTTTCACTTTGATTTTTGGGGTGTCTTTAAATTCAGTCCTCTGTAGGTTGACCATTTTCATTTCCATCAAACGATGGGGCATTCTTACGTTCCTAACACATTACCCAGTCTATATCAATATAGATATCCAGAACGATATTTGTCCCCATTGAGATCTGATGTGTGTTTTTCAATTTTTTTGAGTAGTGTACTTGGGTGATATTAACCACAAATATGTTTGTTAATGTATAAGGTTTCTCCCTAGAACACAAATATGCTTGGGACACTCCAGAAGCTTAGGAAAATAAGCTCAGATTTTCAATATTGCTGAAAATCCTTTCAATATTAAGGTTTTTATCACAGCTGAAAGATTTGCTATGAAATATCTGATGTATACATACGTGCCTTTAATTTTCAAAACAATTATGGAAATCTGACTAGTGCCCAGACTCTAGGTAACATTTTATTGGTAAAATAGAGTACCCATTCACCAAGAATGTTACTGTATTTATGTAAAGAGAACTGGTTACAGACAATTAAGGTTAGCAATCACAAAATGTACTTACAAAAGATCAAAAACTGTTCCATCTGGGGTGCAGACTGGATATTCAAAGGGCTGCAAGGACAAACTGAAAGAGTAGTAGAATTTGAAATCCAAGTCACTTAACATTCTAAAATACTGTATATTAGTTCCAAAGTGATCAAAGATGAGTGCACTAATCCACAAAATGTGACATCACTCAAATCAGAATCTGAAGAATCAGTGATTAAGTAGGCATTCCTATATAACCAATTACTTAAAATATATATAAGCAAAACTACTGTTTTTAGGGGAAGAGATAAAAGCCCTCTCTTGTTCTCTATGTTCTTGCATAGTAGTAAGGCTCAAAAAAAAAAAAAAAAAAAAGAGGAAGACTTAAAAAGGACAAGTTTATCTTTTAACAAAATATAATAAATAGACTTATTTTGCAAGTAAGAAAAATGTGCATTTACTATTTTTTGCAAGGTCTGCTGCTGACTCAGTGTAACCTGTCTGCCTGTACCTCGTTTGAGCAGACAGTTTTACACTGACAGGAAGAAACAACAGACTACCACAGAGCTTGTAGTCTTCTTATTCACAGAACACTGACGCAGCTGGATGAAGCCCCGCACGGCCGATTTTCTTTTTTTTTTTTTTAATTGTGACAGCTAGCAGGGAGAAATAATCCCCTGCTAGTGGTCACATTGGGGGGTACGGGGGCTGGTACAATTGTAACATGTTACACTCTGAATATGGGTGTAACATATTACAAAAGGTGAACTTATCCTTTACATTCATCAAAGTACCCAGTGTGTCTGATAAGTAAGACATACTTCCTGCCAGAAGGAGGCTGGACACTAAAACACAAAGCTGCTCTCTACAGTATATGCAAGAAAACAGAAAAGCAAAGAGAAAAAAAAAGTTATGCAAATAGACATAAATGGAAACCATGTACCTGGGAACTATAAGCCAATTGTGGGATTCATGATCTTCCTCAAACTCAACAACAAAAAAAAAATTCTATTCCTCTACAGTAACATGGAGACACATGTTATAACCAGGGACATCCTAAAGTAACCCTAAAAATGGGTAGAAAAACTAAAGAAAAGCTGGCAACCCAATCAGCACAGCAATGATCCAGACAAACTGGTTTTAAGAACCCAAGTGCCTGAAGGACAACAAACAAAAATGGAAATGGCAGAGAAAAGAAGACTGGTGACAAGTGACAAAAGCATCTACAGAGAGAGGATATGGATGCCACCATTAATATGACCTGTCAAACAGCCAACAAACAGAAACCTGTAAGAGCAGCAGGCAGGCACAAAACAACAACAAGAATAAATAACCAGCAGAAAAATGTCAAGTTCCATTTAGTAGAGACTGATAGGGAGGGGGGAGCTAGGATGCAGTGCTGCTAAAACCAAAAGAGTAGAAACTCAAAGAAAACAACTAGCTAGCAGCCTTCGATGAGCTTAAAGTGTTACTAAACCCACAACAGTAAAATCAGTCTGTATATGCAGTAAAGCATGCTTGATATACTCACTGTGGAACCTAAGGGGTTAATCCTCTGCATTGTGTAAATAGGCTGTTTGATCCTTTCTTCTTTGTTCCTCCCCTTTTTCAAGTGACCACCACTTATCTCCAGACTGAACCGTAGGCATGCACATGTTCAGTTTGGTGTACATTGCTAGAGAGGTTTTTTCTTCTTGGGAGAGTGCATGTGATCAGCACAGGGCCAATCTGCACTGTCTAGACAGAGGTCAGGGGGATTTCCATCCTCCTAGAACAGAAAGAAAACTACTTCTACAAGCTT
The DNA here is from genome assembly GCF_062004578.1 of Staurois parvus. Classification (NCBI taxonomy): domain Eukaryota; kingdom Metazoa; phylum Chordata; class Amphibia; order Anura; family Ranidae; genus Staurois; species Staurois parvus. The sequence goes on from NW_028318331.1 coordinate 1,101,923, forward strand.
TAGCTAGAGCTGGGCTGGACACCAACAGAAACCACAAGACTGCTCTAACTGCTGAGGAGAAAAGGTATTTAGCAGTTTATATTTACTAAAATAATTGCATTTCCATGTTCTGTGTACTGTGGGAGACCAGATAGAGTGAATGCAGGGTCCTGGGTTTAGTAACACTTTAAAACTGAGACAGGGAAATTCTATGCATGGGCTACATGAAGGCATTAAGCACTATGGGGCCAAACCAGTCAAGCAGAAAAACAGCTAGAGATGTTGAGAACTCTGTGCTACTCATCTGAGGGGCTTGCACTAGGAGAATGAGAAAAGGGAAATCTGCAATCCCAGTGTAAAATTCTCAGAGAAAATCAGAAAGACTGAGGGCTGCAGAGGCAAAGAGGCAACTCCACACAACCCTGTTGGGCAATAGGAAACATGTAGAAATGTAAAGAAGCGTTGTGGAACTGAAAACAAAGGTGAACGAAGTGACAAGAAACTCAATACAGAGGACAAGCAGCGCAAAGAGCAAATCATCCAGCTCCTATGAATTATAAAAGCATAAAAGTCCAAAAGTCCAATATAGGGCTAAAAAGTCCATATAGCACTAGGACAAGCCTCATGTAGTAGTAGCAAGCTCTGTGTAGAATGATAGAAAAAAGAAGCGCCTCTAAGTGGAGTAGAAGACAACGTACCGACTTTCTTGGTACATCCACGGTCTTCATAGTGCGGATGCGGCTGACACAGCAAGGACACAGCCGTCTTCTCACCCAGTTGAGCTTGCTTTTATAATACAAAATGTGAGTTGTTCTACATTGGTTACTTGTTAAAGTTGTCTTATACTGCACTTAGAGGCGCTTCTTTTTTCGAACTAAGTGACAAGGCACACCATGAGAGCTTGTAGGCTGAATATTACTTCTCTGGATGTGGAGGTGCGAGATAGGACAAATGCTAATAATCAGGAGGGGCTGCCCAAACAATGCAGCCTACCCAATAACGATTTCTCTTTAAAGTGGTTGTAAACCCTTACATATACCCAGTGAGGTGACTGGCCTCAGGTGATACAAGGAGATTAAACAAATCCTTGTACACAAGTTGTTCCTGTTTATAGCCATCTATCTCAGACACCCATTCAAAGTGCAGAATTTACACAGGACCTCTCAGCTCTGGAAAGCAGAGGGTGGGGAGCTGAAGTTACATCAGTGAGGAGAGCTCTGAGAGTAGATTAGAGAGAAGAGACACACCCCCCCTTCACACAGCTCACAGGAACAGAGCTGAGGCTGTCAATCTTCTGGAGGTCCCTCCCCGTCACCTTTTTTCTTTTGGTGTCAGGAAAAACTTGTCAGAAGTTATTCATGCTGATAGCAGAGGGACAAAACAACAGACAGAAATTTCATTTTGTGCTCCTAATGGAGAAAAGTACACACTATATAGGGATATGCTTTGCCCATACTTCATGTCTGAGGTTTACAACCACTTTAAAGAGCCAAAAAATTAGAAACCCAACCTGTTGAAAGTGAGAAGATCATGACATAGTGAAGTCAGACAGTAAGACAGCTCTAGAAAGATAGTATTGTTTGAATGAGTGTCAGGCTATAAATGTTAGTCTCAGCAACCATGTCTAATGCAAGGCATTCACAAGGCTTTCAGCAAGCATCAGTCAGTTTTGCACCAATCATATGCAATGTAGCAGTTGTGGCTGTCTTCTTTAAACAAACTTTTAATAGGCTTCAGCAAGCCTTGAGAAGTAACCTTAGAACTGAATTTTACTGGAAGCCTGTAAGGGGGGGGGGGGGGGGGAGACAAAGGAAGGCTAGGACATCTAGTCCAACTGATAGGTGGCCAACAAAGCAGACAAATGCTAACAGGCCCAAGAATGCAACAGAGAAACAGAAATTCAAAGAGCTTTCAAAGAACCTTATGCCCGGGCCAGTCTGGAGCAAAGAGCATCACTCTAGTGCCCTCCATTTAAATCCTGCAAACACACAAAAAAGAAGTTTTGGGGAAGGAAATGCAGAGATCAGGGTGCACTGATTCCACAAGGGGCTCCAGAGCATCCACTGCTTCCACCAGAGGATGTCTGTACCTGAACACAAACTTGTCCAGTTTGTTGTTGAACTTGGAGGCCAGAAAGCCTATATCCAACATCCCTCAATTTTGGCACATAGGTCCTGGAATACCACTGAAACATCTATAAAGTCAAAGCACAGAGTACAGCGGGACAGTGCACTCAATATCCCTGCTGTATCTAGAATTCAATATGTTGTGACATTTGATATGTTGTGACTGTGTGAGGGTAAGGCAACTTACAAACTAAATGTAAGTGACAAAGCCTTAGATACTCATGAAATCCAGACAGCCAGTAGCAGATGAGGTTCAGAAGGCCACAGGTGACTAAAGTCGCTAAAGGCAGGCAGCACAAAGCAACAAAGAGGGAGCAGCAGCAGGAAGATGCTTCTTTGATACTGTATGGTAGAGAGAGAAAGCAGAACATGTGTGCAAAACTCCAAACAGCAGATGACATCAGCACGCAGTCCCAGTATAACCACCTCCGCAGTAAAAACTGTCAGGAATGGGGAATAAAGGTACTTGGCTGTAGGTCCCTTGCTTGGCCCAACTGGCCTTTTCACTAAGCGAGTGGGACAGGATATGACAGGATAATGCCAGTAGCTCTGAATATTGAAAGAGCTCCACAATTAACTTTCACCAGAATGGGATTCTAAAAAGTGCCCCAAGCGGAACCCACTGCCTAAAGGTCACCTTGGGACTTTGCCTGCAATGTCCAGTCCAGTGGGGTTTGAATATGGTTCTCCACAACTAGGTTGAGGATGACTTTGGAGACAAGTTCTAGCAGCAATGTAGAGAAACATATTGAATGAATGGAGGTAAAAAAACTGAAGAAAAAAAAAGCAAGTTAAAATTTTAATCCAGCAGAACTGCAGAAAAGATGTCCATCCTCATAAGACATTAGTAAGAGACGTGCTAGTTGTAGGAGAAGTTGTCCTGGGCTGGCCTATAGTTTTTCTTGTTTGTCAGTTCTTAATACTCCTGTAGGTGGCAGTATAACCCGAAGGTTAAAGACTGTGTCCCTCAATGATTGAGAAAGAAAAAGTAGGACCAGTAGTGAGAACAATATTGAGAAAAGATCCATATAGAAAAGACAAGCTCAGAAACTGAAAAAATGCTGAGCTCCTAACGGGGTTCAAGCCCAGGATCCAGCAAAGCAAGCAATGTATTAACTTTTTAGCTGGCGTCCTTTGTTTAAGAAAATATAAGAACAGTCCCAACTGTAGGCAAGCAGCTCCAAAACAGTACATGTTAAGACTTTTGTGGAAAGAGGGTAGATAATGTAATTAAGTGTGTAAGAAAAAATGCAGGAGTCGCACATAAACAAAAAATGGCTGGAAAGTCTTTACTGAATGAGAGACTGCCTGATTTGTGCTGGAACAAATAAATGAATGATTCTAGAAAGAAACAGCAGTGGAAAAGGAGCGAAAGTACAGGGTGCATAAAACAGAGAGAGGGGCCACTATCATCTATGGTAGGTAACCAGGCTGGTCCTTGGAATATAAAGGACAAGGGTAGCACCTCTGGTACAGCATGAACCAGTAAGAGTAATACAACTGGCAGCCATTAAAAGTAAGGAAAATATGCAGTTTGTCAGGAAACCGTTCAGACTGGACATTATTCTCACACAACAGTCAATGGAATGCATCTGTATTGAATCACCAATCAACACTCGCTGAGTACAGGAAAGTTACCTACGGTACTTGCTCCTTGCCATTTCACCACTATGGGACACTACTATCACCAGATATGGGATAGGCTCAACACGCAAAAATCAGGGTTGTGAATGCGTTGGGGTGCCATTAGGAATCCGCAAACGTTCAGTGCGTTTCTCTGCATGTCAGGGCAATTGTGCATGCGTTCTCGCCAAGCAGAGATGTGAACCTTGCCTGATATAAGTATATTCCATACCTGCAGTGGTCAAAAGGTAAACGTCTGAAGTTTGTCTTTGGAATATCTGCAGAAGAAAAAAAGGTTAGATGTTTATGGTTTTATTTTTCATGTGTGTAGTGTTATTAAGAAAGAAAAAAAAAAAAACATTTACTATGTTTACATAGCATAATACTTTTAAGAAATTCTCCTGACAATTTTTTAAAGCATGTGCTTTTAAAAAGTAATTCCATACAACATGGAGTTGTGTTATTTTGAATATATTGAGCATTGCTCAATCCCTTATGGATTAAAGCTAACTTTCATATGTTTACCATTTAATGTACTTCAGAGTACATTTAAAAATAATTTAAAGTGCACTTGTGCCCAGAATATGGACAACAAAACTATTTGCATATTCTTAACAAGCTTTAAAGCAGAACTTGGCTCAAAAAGTGAAATACCGCTCATTCTGTTCCTTCCTAGCAGTAACAGTTGCAAGTTTTTTGGGGAGAGGTGGGGAGCGAGTGCTGTTTTGTCAGTACCAGCTCCCACTTCCTTAATCTTTGCCTAGGTGGAGTAAACGTTTTTTTGTTGGTACCTACTCCCACTTCCTCAATCCCATTCCCTCTCCCCACCTGGAGCCTCCTGAGAGATGTTACATGTCCCAGGAGGCTGCAGGACGAGTCTCACTGTGCCACTCGATCTTCAAATGTGCAGTGGGGAGCTGACTGTGATTCATCAGGAAGTCGCAGCCAGCTTCCAAATCCAAGATGGCGGAGCTGGGAACTTGCAAAAGAAAAATTGGCTGTGGGAAGACTGCACTGGAATCCATGGACTGGTAAGTACTTGATTTTCAAAAGTCACCATCTACAGTATTTGTAGCTGCTGACCTTTAGCTTAGGATTTTAAAGCAAGTCCTCACTAACTTACCTGCATGTACTGTAAAGTATTTTATTCTCAGATCACAATGAGGACTATGAAGTCTGGTTTCAGAGATTTCAGTGCTGCTGTTGAAACTTTGAAACATTTCTCCACAATCCCTATAGTTAGAAATTTGAATGAAAGCTTGTTTTAAAATGCTTTTACTGTTTGTTCAGAACATGTGAACACCTTAGTTAGCACTGTCTGGGCGCAGGTTTATTTTAGAATTTTCTCACATACAACAGGCACACATACTGCAATCTGTCCTGGCTTTAGCCTCTGACTGCCATGTATAGCAGCACTCAGACTAGGAAAAGGGAGGGTAGCAGTAGTATCAGGCTCTGCTGCCCACTGGATTTTTAGCCCACTTACTCTAGTTTTTCTACATCTAGGACAATAAATGCTGCTTGCCTGTCTTGCTGACTTCTAGTACGATTTGGTTTACTGTATCCGATATATAAACTCGGACTATGTTATTACTGTTATGTCATGATGAGACATGACAGACAATTGTTGGTTTATGTGTTTTTTCTGTACTGTCTTTATTTGAAAACCAATAAATAAATCAGGATCTTCTGCATACACCCTATTCCAAATTATTATGCAAATTCTATTTAAGTGTCACAAAGATTAAATATTTTGTTTTTCAGTTTAACTCATGGATGGCATTGTGTGTCAGGGCTCTTTTGATCACTGAAAACAATTTCGAGCACCTGTGATAATTAGATTGGCAGGTGAGCCCAAGTTAAGGAAAAACTACTAAAGGAGGGTGTTCCACATTATTAAGCAGAGCAACATTTTACAGGAATATGGGGAAAAAGGATCTCTCTGCTGCCGAAAAGAGTGAAATAGTTCAATGCCTTGGACAGAGGTATGAAAACATTAGATCTTTCACGAGAACTTAAGCGTGATCATCGCACTATTAAGAGATTTGTGGCTGATTTAGAGCACAGATGGGTTCGTGCAGATAAAGGCACATTGAGGAAGATTTCTGCCAGATCCATGCATCGGATCAAGAGAGCAGCTGCTAAAATACCATTACATTGCAGCAAACAGATATTTGAAGCTGCTGGTGCCTCTGGAGTCCCACGGACATCAAGGTGTAGAGTCCTCCAGAGTCTTGCAACTGTGCATAAACCTTCTATTCGGCCACCACTAACCAATGCTCACAAGCAGAAATGACTGCATTGGGCAGAAAAATACATGAAGACTAATTTTCAAACAGTCCTGTTCATTGATGAGTGCCGTGAAACCCTGGATGGTCCAGATGGATGGAGTAGTGGATGGTTGGTGGACGACCACCCTGTTCCAACAAGGCTGCGACGTCAGCAAGGCGGTGGTGGAGTCATGTTTTGGACCGGAATCATGGGAAAAGAGCTGGTCGGCCCCTTTAGGGTCCCCGAAGGTGTAAAGATGACCTCTGCAAAGTATGTGGAGTTTATGAATGACCACTTTCTTCCCTGGTACAGAAGGAAGAACTATGCTTTCCGTAATAAAATCATCTTCATGCATGACAATGCACCATCTCATGCTGCAAAGAATACCTCTGCATCAATGGCTGCTATGGGGATAAAAGTAGAGAATGTCATGGTGTGGCCTCCATCCTCCCCTGACCTCAATCCTATTGAGAACCTTTGGAGCATCCTCAAGCAAAAGATCTATGAGGGTGGGAGGCAGTTTACATCCAAACAGCAGCTCTGGGAGGCTATTCTGACACCTTGCAAACAAATTCAAGCAGAAACTGTCCAAAAACTCACAAGTTCAATGGATGCAAGACTTGTGAAGCTGCTATCAAATAAGGGGTCCTATGTTAAAATGTAACGTGACCTGGTAAAATGTTTAAAAAGTTAACATGTTGTTAAAAGTTTGATTGAAATAGATTTTGATTTCAGTAAATATGCTGCAAACACAACAATTGACAATTTTCAGTTCTTTACAACCTATAAAGTGTTTTGAAACTTACTGTGCGTAATAATTTGGAACAGTGCATTGTAAGTTTTTTATGTTTAAAAAAAATCCTGTTATCATTAGGAGGTTTGTTCAATAAAATTTGAATTGTACTCTTAATAGTTGATAACATGAGAATTATGCTGACTGTTATTTACATCAATTATTTAGGTAACTGAGAAAAATATCATTTGCATAATAATTTGGAACAGGGTATGGATATGTGCTGACAGGAGAACAGAGCAGAGGTGATCACACTGTAGCATGTTGATGCTATTTTTACTGTCTGATCAGCAGGTGAGTGGGTGGTACCAGCATATTCTTTCAAGAAGAACTATGATTTCAAATATTTTTTGATGCTCCAGTCCCATAGGGTACAACATACATACAATACTAGTAGCTGCAGATGAAGAAATCCAGTATGTGAAAACTCGCCACAAACTCTGCTCACTGATTTCCAACCACAACATTTCAAGGAGTATTATTAACGTGTCATCCTCCGTGTGCATTCCCAACACAAGGGTCCCTCGCTCTGAATGCAGGGGAGAGGACATGTCAGTTTAACACTCAACACAACTGTACTTGCAGCAGTGCTGCACATACATGTCTTTCAGATCAATGCCCCAAACGAACGAACACGCACACACACATCAAAAATCAAAGCCTTGTTCTGACACTGCTGCCATTCTAAGCTTATAAACACACAAGACATATGTAAGCCGTACATACGTGTTGCTGTCACCTTTGTTGTTCAGCATTAAAACTGACACAAACTCTTTTTTCTTTGGAGCTTGGGGACGCTGTAACATAAAGGATTTCAACTTCTACAGCAACTAAAGCTATATGTACTTTGCACACTACAAGACAGGATCATCAAATAATATATTTTTATTCTTTTTTATGTTATTCTTTATTTATAAATTTTCAATACAATACAGTTAGAAAGCAAAATGAAGAACAGGTAAAACAAGTCATTGCTAAGCCGTAGGGGCCAAACATGTACACGATAAAGGTAATTTGAAAACCAATATACATCGCTGGAAGTACATAGAGCCTTTACAAGAGACAGGAGGAGGACCATGTAAAAATCAGGCCAGGGCTTGCACAATAAACCAGAAAACAGTAGATATTTACAGTAAGGATCCAGGGACACATATCAATAGAAGACAACAGTGTGCACCTTCCATATGGCTCACTTTATGGCATCTAGAGAAACTCCACACAATGGAATAGTTTATCGCTAACAGAGAAAGTGGTACCATCCTTTTTGTTGTGCTGTCTGGCAGTGGAGTATGAAACACAAAAGCAGCTGGACAGAATTAAAAATCATTTAGGAGATAAAACAATTCACAAATTTGTATCTAACAGTTTGCCTTGAGTTCATCTTTAAACGTTTTGCGGCACACTTACATGAACTGCCCAGGATAGGACCAAACTCTGCTCTAATCCAAATCAAAGCAATCAGTCTGTTTTGAACAGATATGAAGTATAATGCACACACAGTGACATTCTATACAGATCATACCTGGTTTCTTCCCTCCATAGAAGTGTGTATACTCCGCACAGGTGATGTACCTATGAAAACACCACAAGACATTTTTTATAATATGATAACTTTCGCGTGAAAATGAACATATTACATTGCTACACAAGCCTATTTATAGTTTCATGCAGAATGCTAGACAAGCAACTCAATACTCAATACTAATGCTGGAATATATACACACACACACACACTTTTTTTTACCCGCCAAAGCATTTGTCTTTTGGTACAGCAATCCTGCAATCCACACACACCATTTCCACACTGTACATCAGATAGGTGGCACATGTTATCCTTGATTAAAGTGACAATCACTTGGTAAAAAAGATGTAAAAATCTGGACATGCAAAAGAATCTGCCCTGTTCATTCTGCCATGTTCCTCAGGTGTTTGCAAGTAGTCACTTCTTGTGCAAACAGACAGAAATGAAATTGCCTGCTGACTTCTTATATCACTCGAATGCAGATTCCAAAATCTGTAAGATTATACTAACCTGAAGTTTGATCCTGAGTAAAGCAACAAGATTTCTTTAGTGCCCCCCACCCCTCATCCCAGCAACACATACCAACCTTTTCTCTTCACTCCTCCTATTGCTCTTTTAGGCTTCCAGGAGTGAAGAAAATACCTGGTACATCAGGGTATGAAGAGCAATAGCTCTAGTCCACAGTGATGGCTCGCCTAGTGGTTGTCACATGGGCTTTGGACAAAGCTTTCAGTCCCATGTAGACATTAACTAAAATGAGTCAGAGATTTCATAGAGCTGCCACTCCATACTTCCAGCAGCCACATAGAGCTACATGGCTTGCGGTGGGAATAACCTGCAGGCTCATCTATCCTCTGCAGCATGGCCAATCCAGTGCACATGCTCTTGTTCAATATAAACAAATCCTTGTCTGTGTACAACTTACTGCCCCTTGATACTCCAATCTGCCCACGATGTCACAGGCAGCAATGCCTGCTGAAACATTTTGCTCCACCTTACTGACAGCAGCTCCATCTCCAGCAGTGAGATTCTCTAAAGGAAAGCACTTTGTTATTGATGAACTACCATTTTTTAAAAGTATGGAGCAATAAAATGCAAGAGCTCCAAGAAAAAAAAATTACTGCAATTTATGTTTTGTTTATATATGTTATATGATCATTTTCCCTTCATACAGCTCTGCACAGCCCTGGGAAAAGAACCATGACATGCTGCAGCTTAGTCCCTCTCACCGGACAGGGCTGTGCAGACCAACAGAGAAGCAATTTGATCAAATGACCTGAATAATAACCCTAAAATAAAGATGTTCCTGAGACTTTTCTTTCAGCTTGTGCTCCCTATATTGACTTTGGGTACCTTTTCCTACCTAGAAAAATGAAGATAGCTATTGGGTTGGGTTTACTACCGCTTTAACGCAAACCTGTCACTTTGCTTTACATTCAGAGGTCTGTGCACCGTCTACAGCAATTAATGTTGTTTTTTAACCACTAGCCTACAGGGCACTTATACCCCCTTCCTGCCCAGGCCAATTTCAAGCTTTCAGCGCTGTTGCACTTTGAATGACAATTGCGCAGTCATGCAACACTGTACCCATATGACATTTTTATCATTTTTTGTGACAGATAGAGCTTTACTTTGGTGGTATTTAATCTCTCGAGAGGAGAGAAATGCAGATAACCGGAATTTCCCTGTTTACATGTGATCAGCTGTGATTGGACACAGCTGATCACATGACGAGCCAACATTTTTGGCTCTTTCCGTGGATTGGTGATCCGCTGTGTCCGAGGGATGTCCGAGGACGTCATATGACGTCCTCCCAGAACGAGAGAACCACTTTGCGTCTGTCATATTACTATATGGCAGGCGGGAGGTGGTTAATGTATTTTGTAACATGTACAATACAACTGCAATATAGCAGGAGTGTGTGTTAAAACAGAGGGCATCAAAATAGGTTGGAACACATCCCTTTACCAGATGAATTAATGCAAAGCATGCAGTAACCAACAAAGCTAAATTAAGGGTTAGAGCCCCTTGTCACATTTTTATTTCTCTCTTTGCCTTCCTCTTAGTGGAAACACTCTTTGCCCACAATTTTTATGGGTCACACAAGTAGGGGAAGTAAACAAAATTTTACTCAATGAGGAAATAGAAAAAAGTGGAAAGGGTTGGGCTTTACTTTTTCTGTGTTTCTGTGTCCTAGCATCAAGAGATTACTAACTGGGAGCTATTGGGGCAGGCTTCCAGAGGGGCCCAAATGATCCACTGATATGACAATAAAATTAAAGTGGTTGTAAAGGCTCAAGGTTTTTCACCTTCATGCATTCTATGCATGAAGGTAAAAAACCTTCTGTGTGCAGCAGTGTCCCCAGCCCCCCTAATACTTACCTGAACCCCATCGTGATCCATCAATGTGCACAACAGCCTCAGCTGTTACAGGTCTCTGCCAACTCATTGGCTCCCACTGCTGTCAATCACAGCCAATCAGCCAATAAGGAGAGAGGGGGCAAGGCCAAGCCACAGCTCCATGTGTGAATGGACACATGGAGCAGCGGATGCCCCCATAGCAAGCTGCTTGCTGTGAGGGGCCAGGAGAGCCACAAGGGGACCCGAGAAGAGGAGGATCCAGGCTGCTCTGTGCAAAACCCCAGCACACAGCAGGTAAGTATAACATGTTTGTTATTTTACAAAAAAATGAACCTTTAACCACTTCAGCTCTGGAAAATGTACCCACCTTCCTGACCAGACCATTTTTTGCGATACAGTGCTGCATCACTTTAACTGATAATTGCGCAGTCATTCAATGCTGTCCCCAAATGAAATTTATGTCCTTATTCCCACAAATAGAGATTTCTTTTGGTGGTATTTGATCACCTCTGCTGTTTTTGCGTTATAAACCAAAAAAGACTGACAATTTTGAAGGAAAAAAAAACCAATATTTTTAATTTTCTACTATAAAACATATTCAATAGAAAAAAATCAAATTTCTTCATAAATTTAGGGCGAAATATATTCTGGTACATGTTTTTGGTTAAAAAAAAAAAGTCCCAGTAAGCGTATATTGATTAGTTTGCGCAAACAGTATAGCGTCTACAAACTATATACTGTAATTGTTTTTTCTTTTATACTAGTAATGGCAGGGTTCAGCAACTTATAGAGGGAATGATATACTGGCGGACATTTTTACACTGACACTTTGTGGGAACCAGTGGCACTAATACAATGATCAGTGCTAAAAATATACATTGATCACTGTACTGACACTGGTTGGGAAGGGGTTAATGTCTAGTTTGATCAAAAGGTTAAGTGTGTGTGCCTAGCTATGTGCTTGTGTAACACTAGATGGTGCTGGTACAAGAGGAAGTGATGGATTGTGTTCCCAGCCCTGCAGGGACACAGGATTGATCACTTTCCCCTGTCACAACAGAGCTGTGCCTATGTAAGCATAGCCACAGCTCTGTTCTTCCTCCCTGCCAGACGATCTGCAGGTCATGCAACACTGTACACACATTATTTTTTTTAGACAGATAGAGCTTTCCTTTGGTGGTATTTAATCACCACTGGGTTTTTTTTATTTTTTGCTTAACAAATGAAAAAAATGTTTTTCTTAGTTTCCGTAATAAAATTGCCAGTAAGTAATTTTTCTTCACTGATGTACTCTGATGTGTCTTGTCAGGATTGCTGGTTATCAGCTCTCCTTTCCTCACACAGCGACAGCGCATGAGGAAAGGAAATGCCGATAACCGGCAAGTTTGTTTACATGTGACCAGCTGTGACTGGACACAGCTGATCACATGGTAAAGGGCCACTGTGATTGGCCCTTTAACTCAATCCTTTGGACACCGTTATCACAGGGCAGGCTTCTGGGAGGACATCTGCAGATGCCCCACCAGAACTAGGCGACCGCACTCCACTCCAGAGTCTGGTGCAGCAACTGACAGTCACCGCTCTCTGCTCAGAGCTGCTGTGAGAACTCTGTGATCGGAATTCTCACCCTTCCACCCCGGTCACATCAACCCGACTTTGAAATCGTGCGACTTCAGGTGACATGCTGATTTCAGGTTCGATTTGCAAGACATCTGACTCAGATGTCTCTGCAACTCGCACCAAAAGTAGTGCATGTACTACTTAAGAAATCGGTGCGGCTCCGACCAAGGCGGGACTGCACCGATATGACCGATCTAATTGTAGACAATAGGGTGCAACTTGGCATGCGATTTGCAAGTAGCATGGCATGCAAATCGCAAGCCAATTTGCATCCAGTGTGACCAGGAACTTAGAGCTGGCGGGGGACAGTTGCAGCCTCGTACCGAAGGCAAGTATAACGGTGAAAAAAAGTAAAAAGCCATACCGTAGCACAGTGCCGAACAGCATAAAACCACCCTGGTCATGAAGAGGGTAAAACCTTCTGGAACTGAAGTGGTTAATGTCAACTGAACTAACCAAGAATTACAAAGGGATCTAAGGATCTGTATGGATACTATGCTGGACACAGTTCAGTATCAGTTCTCTGAGACATTACACCCACTTGGAGCAGGCGAACCCCCCTTTCCTGAGAAGTTCAGCCAATCAGACCGACCAATCAGTGACAAGGCGGTGCACACAGGACTCTATGTACTACAGGTTCTGGAGGCTGACCTGCGATGTGGAATATTATGGCATGGGATAACTCAGGACCAAAGCTGAGAAGTGAATATATACACATAGACACTGACAGCAGGGCTGCCCCCTCTACTCACATCTTATCCTTCTGATGCTGTCTCTTCCCCATCGTTGCTGCTCAACACACAACCTCACACACAGTACAACTCCAGCACACTACTTCCCTTCTACTACAGGGACCCGGAAGCAGTGTCAGCCAACGAACAGGAAGTGGGCGAGGTATACAGTGACTCCAGGACCCGGAAGAACTCACATCTCACTGACACTATGTTACCATGACTTAAATATGTGGGGTGGAATGTCAGCATGGGTGACATGGGAGAAGCTGGGCGGTACAGGGGTTCAGTGTATTCACTGCAGTTATGTCCAGAACGAGTGTAGTGTCAGCAGTGTGAAGGAAGAGGACGTGGCCGACAGAGGGGGCAGTGTAAGGGTTACAGGATGATTAATGGAGGGAGTTTGATGCCTGGGGGTGCGGGGTCAGTGCTTAAGGGGGAATGGAGGTGTTGGGTGACAGGAGGCACAGAGTCTGCATTATAAGGTGACAGGACGTGTGGCAATTGCATTATGAGGCGATGTGGAGGTGCTGGGTGAACACGCGGCATTCACATTATGAAGTGACATGGAGGTGGTGGGTAAACGCGGGGCATTCGCATTATGAGGTACCAATGGAGGTGCTGGGTGAACGCTCGGCATTCGCATTATGAGGTGACATGGAGGTGCTGGGTGAACGTGCGACGTTCGCATTATGAGGTGCTGGGTGAACGCGCGGTGTCCGTATTATGAGGTGCTGGGTGAACGCGTGGCGTCCGCATTATGTGGTGACATGGAGGTGCTGGGTGAACACGTGGCATTCACATTATGAAGTGACATGGAGGTGGTGGGTGAACACGTGGCGCTCGCATTATGAGGCGACATGGAGGTGCTGGGTGAACATGTGGCATTCGCGTTATGAGGTGACATGGAGGTGCTGGGTGAACGTGCGACGTTCGCATTATGAGGTGCTGGGTGAACATGCGGCGTCCTTATGTGATGACATGGAGGTGCAGGGTGAACGCACTGTGTTCGCATTATGTGGTAACATGGAGGTGCTGGGTGAACGCGCGGCGTTCGCATTATGAGGTGACATGGAGGTGCTGGGTGAACGCGCAACGTTCGCATTATGAGGTGCTGGGTGAATGCACGGCGTCTGCATTATGTGGTGATGTGGAGGTGCTGGGTGAACGTGCGGCGATCACATTATGAGGTGACGTGGAGGTGCTCGGTGAACGTGCGGCGTTCGCATAATGAGGTGACGTGGAGGTGCTTGGTGAATGTGCGGCATTCGCATTATGAGGTGACGTGGAGGTGCTTGGTGAATGTGCGGCGTTCGCATTATGAGGTGACGTGGAGGCATTGGGTGAACGTGCAGCGTTCACATTATGAGGTGACGTGGAGGCATTGGGTGAACGCGCGGCGTTCACATTATGAGGTGACATGGAGGCACTGGGGGATGGAGGCGCTGGGTGCACGCTCGGCATTCGTATTATGAGGTGACATGGAGGTGCTGGGTGAACACGCGGCGTTTGCACTATGAGGTGACATGGAGGCACTGGGTGCATGCGCGGCGTTCGTAATATGGGGTTTGTTCACTAATGTTCTCTAACAAACCTCTGAGGGCTTCACAGAACAGCTGTATTTATACTTCTGAAGGCAATTGGTTCCACTAGATTTTAGTTAGGGGTGTCAGAGTAAAGGGGGCTGAACACAAATGCAAGCCACACTTTTCAGATATTTATGTGTAAAAAATTTTGAAAGCCATTTATCATTTTCCTTCCACTTCACAATTACGTGCCACTTTGTGTTCTATCACATACAATACCAATCCAATAAAATACATTTACGTTTTTGGTTGTAACATGACAAAATGTGGAGAATTTCAAGGGGTATGAATACTATTTCAAAGCACTGTACATACAAAGAAACTAAAACAAGTTCAGAAAGTAACTGCTTCCCCCCCCACCCACAATGTATTGTGGCTGGGCGGCAGCTACAAGCAAACCCGTACGTCGCTCTGGCTGTACTCAAGGGGGAAGCTCCCCCCACCGCAACTGCTGTGTCCACCGCATATCCCAGTGAATGGGACCCAGCGATCATGTGATCGCAATGTGAAATGATCCTTATTTCTTCTGCAAAGCAAAGTGTAAAGAAAAATCCCTGATCACCCCCCCCCCCAGTAGTACAATGTTACTATGGTAACATTGTTCTATTCTGATAAAAGTATGAAAAAAAAAATATAATAATAAAAAGTGTTCAAAATTACCATATTGAGAGACAAAAAAAAAATTTTAAGGGTTTTTTTTTAACTACTTGCCAACTGCTTACCCGCATTTTGCTGTTGAGCAGCAGCTCTTGGCAAAGCAACGTAGTATTGTGACGCTTCCTATTTTGGGGTGTGATTGCGCCTCCCGCTGCCCCCCTGGTTGGTCCAGGGAGAGAACAGAGAACACGGAACTATATTACACGCACGCACACACACACCTTTGATCACCCCGTCACCCAGCCAGTGCCATTAGTACAGTGTCAGTATATAGAATTTTTCACTAATCACTGTATTCCTACCACTAGCGACATCAGATAATGTTAGGGTCAGTTAGCGTTAGATTGCCCCAACACTATCGCACTCACGCTATAGGTCACTGATCACCCCCATTACTAGTATAGAGTTTGTACAGATCAAGATATTGATCATGAACAGAACTATACTAGTGCCTCCTTTTTATAGTGTGCCCAAAAATGCAGTGTTAGCAGGATCAGTCCCGTTTGCTGCCAGCATTAGGCCTTAGCCCTTCCGCTATTTGTAACGGAAAATTTGTAACAATTGATTGTGGGCCAAGGCAATTTATATGCACACCAATACATGTGGCCGCCCACCCAAATTCAGCTCTTGCCAGACAATTCGCATGGAAAACTATCATGGTTTCTGCATTAATAACTTTTTTGGGACTTAAATTCTACATGGGCATTACAAATAAGAATGAATTGGTCCACAGACCCCATTCATCATATATCCGTGCTCTCTACTGTTACATACAGTATATGCCCAACATGGACCAGCAATGTACTGGTATGTCACTGGACTTGAGTGGTTATACTGGGATGATGCCTGCAGCAACAGGCATCACCCTGATATCGTTTTTTTCAGCTGGCAGTCGGCTTTCATGTAAAAGCAATCCTAGTGGCCAATTAGTTACTGAATTGTTTTTATGAGCAGTGGGAAGGGACATCCCCCCACTCCTGCTGCTTTCCACAGTTTTCTTGGGCTCTCCTGTCACATGGGAATCCAAGAATGCAGCCAGCAGATCCGCTGGCTGACCATAGAGCTGATCAGAGACTAGAATGGCTCCAATCATCTCTATAGTCTAAGAAATCAGAAGCTATGAGCATTTTATCACTTCAGTTTCGCAGGATATAAACAGCGCCATTTGTAAATTGGGAAAGCATCTGATCACACCGATCTTGGTGAGATCAGATGATGTAAGGTCAGAAGAGGTATCTAGAGTCTAATAGACCCCAAATTTCTCAACAAAGAATACCTGTCAATGCCCTTTGCAGTCAGAGGGGATATTTACATTCCCTGTGACAGCAATAAAAGTGATTTTAAAAAAAGAAAGGGACAGTGTACAAAAAAAAAGCACCCTTGCCCTCCTGAGCGCACACACCTGCGTGCGCAGGCGTTGACCCCGTGCCAGTATGTAAACAGTTGCACCATGCATGTGAGGTCTCGCTGCGAACATCAGATTGAGGGCAGTAATTCTAGCACTAGACCTCCTGTGCAAATATAAATTTTCTGATCTGTAAAGGCTTTTAAAGCGTCACCTATCGATAATAAAAATGTATGTATTTTGTTGCCATTGCACGGGTATGTGCAATTTTAAAGCCTGTCATGTTTGGTATCTATTCACTCGGCGTAACATCATCTTTTATAATTTATCAAACAATTGGGCAATATATTGTGTTTTTGTGCATTAAAATTCTAAAAAGTGTATTTTTCCCAAAAGATTTGTGTTTGAAAAATTGCTGCGCAAATACTGTGTGACATAAAAAATGTAAACACCCACCATTTTATTCTCTAAGGCCTCTGCTTTAAAAAAATATATAATGTTTGGGGGTTTAAAGTAATTTTATAGCAAAAAAACTTTTTTTTAATGTGAACAAAAAGTGTCAGAAAAGGCTTGGTCTTCAAGAGTGAGTGATGTGTGACATAAGCTTCAAATGTTGGACCTGAAATGCCAGGATGGTAGAAGCAACCCCTCCAAATGACCACTTTTTGGACAATAGACACTTTAAGGTATTTGCTAAGAGGCATGGTGAGTATTTTGCAGATCTCATTTGTTGCCACATTTTTGGAAAACGAAGAAAGAAAACAAAAATTTATTTTTTCTTTTTCAAAACCCTGTGTAGCAAGCGTACACCCAGAGATGGACACGGTTCAACCATTTTGGCTTCAACCTCCATCTTGGCAAAGGGTCAACCATCTTGTACGAACATATTCACCCTCATTCTCCCCCTTCCTCTCAGTTCATACACAGTGACATATGGCCTGTGTGTTAGAAGTGTCACAGGCCGGCCAGGGCACAGCAGGAAGCCCCGAGCTATAAACTGTTTTTGAGCTGGGTGCCAGGCGGGCTGGGAAGCTGAGTAATCTAGCACATTGTAAAAGTTAACCCAAGCCTTCCCCTGAGTTCAAACACATTCCAGAGGAGTAGAGACTAGATAACATTTTTGAAATCCATTTTTCCCCTATGTCTCATATCTTGGAATATGAGAGACTTACATAAAAACCAGGTATATCTTCAGATTAGCCACGAGAAGACAAACAGTTTGATAGGTCACACTCCCTGACTGGAATACCTAGGACAGCAGAGAATTATATCTCTTGAACCCTTCAAATATGTATTTCATATGTAACCGTTCCTCAGAGGCGTCTGCATACTAATCTACCCGCGGGTGGAATGTCACTTGTGCATAGGGAAAGTTATGAGCAAAATATGAGTTATGAGAGATTTTGGCTCTAGTTTAGGGCTCCGCCCGGACCTTCCCTCCCTAAATGAAGCATTGGTCCTTGGCTTTAGAGACACCCCCTGCTGGGGGACTACAAAATGGGCTGTCAGGCCTAAGAGAAGGAGGTTGAAGAATTCTCCCATTTAACATCAGAACCAACTTGGGAGACGTGCCCTTTTGCTCTGAAACTTGATCTGCAAACCCAAGGCTAATTGGCAAGTTCTTTAACCTCCTTTCTGTTACCTCTTTGCTGTGCTATTGTTCTCTGTGCATTTATATATATATTGGTTACATATTTTTTCTGTAAATATTTTTATTGCACCCTTTTGACCTTTTAGTAATAAATCTTTCCTTCTGAAAGTGTTGAACTGTTTCTATAGCTCTTTAGTGCAACTTACGAATTCCTGCCTCTAAAAGAGCGCTACTGTGTTTGTTTAACCCTCTGTATAACCGGTCTGCGGTGACAGTGTTATACAGATGATTATCTCAACCATCATAGTGTTATAGCTGATATCGCCGAGTTTCCTCTTTCTCTGTACAAAAAGGAGGACGTTGCAGTGTGAAGGGTTAATTGCGTAATTAACCTGACCCAGTAACAATCGCATTCAGGCTGCCGGTACATCGATTGGTGGTCCATTAGCTGGAAAATCGTTGTGCAGGGTGCAGCTGGGTGTGGCATTGTTACGCACGTTACATCGCGGTTTTAGATTGGCTAGTCCTTCAGTCACAAGTTTGGTGAGAAGTTCAGGGGTCTGACGTCACGATCGTCACACCCTGTGACAAAAATTATATCTAAAATACTCACCATGCCTCTTATCAAATTCCTTGGGGTGTCTACTTTCCAAAAAGGGGTCTTTTTGGGGGGGCTATACTGCTCTGGCATTTTAGCACCTCAAGAAATTAGATGGGCAGTCAAAAAGTAAAGGCTACGTAAATTCCAATATCTATACCATAGTTTGTAGATGCTATAACTTTTACACAAACTAATTATTATACATGTAGTGAGATTTTTAACAAAGACGTAGCAGAATACATTTTAGCTTAAATTTATGACTGTGTTTATTGGATATTTTTCATAACCAAAAGTGAGAAATAATGTTTTTTTCAAAATTTCCAGTCTTTTTTTGTTTATAGCGCAAAAAGTAAAAACCACAGAGGTGATCAAATACCACCAAAAGAAAGCTATATTTGTGTGAAAAAAAGGACATACATTTAGTTTGGGTACAGCATTGCATGACCCCGCAAATACCAGTTGAAATAGAGCAGTGGCGAACAGCAAAAAATGGCCTGTTCATGAAGGGGGGTAAATCTTCCAGAGGGCAAGTGATTAAGTTATGTGTAACAAAGTAGAATGACACAGGAAAAAAAGTATTGAACACATGAAGAAAGGGAACTGCAAAAAGGGATGGAAAACCACGAGTGAGCTCTGAGAGAGAATTTTCCTTTCTAGAAGGAAACCTTTCCTTGGGATATCTTCAGGGCTAGACATACTGTAGTTATTCCGGGTGAAGAGAAGGCCGGAAGCAGATATTTGTAAATTGGTCACCCAAAAAAAGCCTGTTCCATTTAAAATGCCTTGGGGACATTTGCAGATAACTGAATAGTAGATGAGTCCTTCAAGAGAAAGTTGTCCAGATAACCTGTGGCCTAGATGCCCTGAGTTCTTAGAAGAGCAAGAAGAGGTGCTTATACCTTTATGAATACTCTGGGAGCAGAGGATAGGCCAAAAGGCTGTATGCAAACTCAAACTGACTGCCACTGCAAAGCACAGAATATGTTGATGAGGTGGATATAAGGAAATATGCAAACAGGCATCTTTATGGAGGAGCCTGCCACGCTGACGTCATGCCGCCGAGGCCGCATGGTAGGCTGGCGGCCATCTTTACTTCTGTTTCTCCATTGATGAATCAATGCTGAATTTTACCATTTGCTGCACATCAATGCTGTAAGCTTACCCTGAAATTCTTTTGCCAAAGACTAAAATAAAATACTACACTATCCAAATAGTTCTGTTTGGTGGCTTATATTTGAGCCATTTAAGATGGATTTACAGTGGGGCAAAAAAGTATTTAGTCAGCCACCAATTGTGCAAGTTCTGCCACCTAAAAAGATGAGAGAGGCCTGTAATTGGCATCATAGGTAGACCTCAACTATGAGAGACAAAATGAGAAACAAAATCCAGACAAACACATTGGCTGATTTGGAAAGAATTTATTTGCAAATTATGGTGGAAAATAAGTATTTGGTCACCTACAAACAAGCAAGATTTCTGGCTTTCATAGACCTGTACCTTCTTCTTTAAGAGGCTCCTCTGTCCTGCACTCATTACCTGTATCAATGCCACCTGTTTGAACTTGTTATCAGTATAAAAGACACCTGTCCACCACCTCAAACAGTCACACTCCAAACTCCACTATGGTGAAGACCAAAGAGCTGTCGAAGGACACCAGAAACAAAATTGTAGACCTGCACCAGGCTGGGAAGACTGAATCGGCAATACGCAAGCAGCTTGGTGTGAACAAATCAACTGTGGGAGCAATAATTAGAAAATGGAAGACATACAAGGCCACTGATAATCTCCCTCAATCTGGGGCTCCATGCAAGATCTCACCCCGTGGGGTCAAAATGATCACAAGAATGGTGAGCAAAAATCCCAGGACCACACGGGAGGACCTAGTGAATGACCTTCAGAGAGCTGGGACCAACACAACAAAGGCTACCATCAGTAACACACTACGCCGCCTGTGACTCAGATCCTACAGTGCCAGACGTGTCCCCCTGCTTAAGCCAGTACATGTCCGGGCCCGTCTGAAGTTTGCTAGAGAGCATTTGGATGATTCAGAAGAGGATTGGGAGAATGTCATATGGTCACATGAAACCAAAATAGAACTGTTTGGTAGAAACACAACTCGTGTGTTTGGAGGAGGGAGAATGCTGAGTTGCATCCAAAGAACACCATACCTACTGTGAAGCATGGGGGTGGCAACATCATGCTTTGGGGCTGTTTCTCCGCCAGATGACCAGGACGACTGATCCATGTACAGGACAGAATGAATGGGGCCATGTATCGTGAGATTTTGAGTGCAAACCGCCTTCCATCAGCAAGGGCATTGAAGATGAAACGTGGCTGGGTCTTCCAACATGACAATGATCCCAAACATACAAAAATGAATTAAAGGAGGAGCCACACACGCCTGTGACGTCACGCCACCGGATCCAGGAGGTCCGGTGGCCACACAACTATCCAGCTGGTCAGTTTTTATCCAGCGGTTTCCTGCCGCATGATACTTATCTACTTTTATCTGCTGGCGAAGGCCTTCCATGATTTACTATGTGTGTTCACTTTTAATTCATTTTTACATCCATTAATAAATTATTTGAATACTCAACATACTACACTATGGATACTATTTTTTGCTCCATGTCAAGCATCTAATCCCCCAGGACCCACTGGAGACCATCCGTAAGGTCTAGAGGAGATCCATACTATTTGCTGACCCCCACTACAGCCCACAACTAGAGAGGACCTCTATAGGCGTCACTCTGACACAGAAGGAGATTACTCAGTGTGAGCTGCACTTTTTTCCAGGACAGGAGGGAACCTCTGGCTGATCATTGCGCTTACTTATTGCGCATCTGGTGAGTGCGCAATTTTAACATTTTCTGCACGGTACCCAGGTTCATGCCTGGATGGGAATATTGGAATCACCAACCTGTTCTTAGCTTCATTTAAACATCAGAGAACTGTCATTTAACACTTTGGGGACTTTTATATGTGTTGTTTTTGATGTGATGTTACGGTGTTCCACAGGCATACCATTCCGCATTTACTGTTTACTAGCGCTGCACTCTTTGTACCTTGAGCATTTTAGAAGGTTTTTTGGTTTCCTTTTAGTGCATTGCTGTGCCTATATATTGTTCCTAGCGCTCGCTGAATCAATCTTTTTTACTTATCTCATATATTAGTTTCACCTTTTAAGTTGCATTACTGAAAAAAATGAACTTTTGCACGGTATTCTAATTTTTTGAGTTTCACCTGTACTTTGATCATCTAACACTGCATACAATTTCACAGAACAGTCAGGTTTGTGACGAGTATACAGTCACTAAACAAATCTTGGAACATGATCTCGGCCTTGTCCCTTCTGTACACACCTCCGTACACCTGATACAACAGATTATGGGGTAGGTTCATCTTCATCCCCGCTTTGCTCTTTGTTGGTTATCGGAGTCTCAGCTGCCCAAGGGGCTGGACCTGGATAAAGTGCTAAGGTATGCTGGTCACTAGTGCATTCTCCGCATCGTATGTTGGCCTTGCAGTCTTTAGCAATGTATTTGGTGGATGCACAACATTTGAAACAGATAGTACTTTTGTTTAGGTAAGCCTTACCTTCATCAGTGTGCTTGCTTCTGAAAGTTCCTAACTCTAAAAGTTTTAAGAGCCCCCATAGTAGAGGCACATGTATTTAATGTATAGACTGAGGGCAGGTGAACCTGAGGGAGCCCACCCCTCCTTAAGGGTACAGGCGTGCACTGGACACCCAGCATATAGCACAATAGCAGCCAAGGTGTCCAGTGCACCCTCTCACCAACAAGTCAACAGTACAAAAAATGGCCACTGCCCCAGTCTATAACTGGCCTTCATTGCAAAGAGTACATTGAAGGGCGACACATGTCAAACAATAAAAGAGAAAAATTCCCAGCTCAATTTACCAACCAGCTTGCCAACAAACCGAATTTGCCTGTCTAACAGTGTTGACCTCCAACAGCATGTCACCAAGTTCTTTTAACTTCAGGTTGTCTTTGTTAGAGATTTTAGGGAAGTCTTCCAGTCTCTTCAACAAAGCATTCTTACTAGCTTCAGGGCTGCCATAACAGTCCTCTAATCTCTGCTATACGTTTTAACCCCAGCAGCTGGATCATTAATGTGTTCAGACCTGATTCTCTTGGTCTGTCGAGATGACTCTGGTCTGGGCCACTTTGTTAGCAGATCTAGCTCCTCTCTAGCTGTAAGACTGTGATCTCTGATGATGCCTTGGAAAGATGTCTTCCATGCACAATAGTTCTCGGGTTTATCATCAAATGTTAGTTTTGCTTTGCTAGATCAGTTGTTCCTGAAGATCCTAAGGGGCCATTTCCAAAGGAGGATACATGATAACCCATGTTGCGTGATGGATGCTGAGGGTTAACATTGTCTTTGCTTTCTTGAATGTGTACCCTTGTTGCTGGGACAGTTTCAGAGTTAATGTGAAAAGAGGGAGACAGTACAGGCATATCTGGAGAGGGCTATCCGTACGCCAAGTCAGGAAACTGTGGGAAAGTGTTGCAGATAAGTTTGATAGAAGCATACTCTGTCATAACTTGGTCTGGAGCATGGTTCTGTACATATTCCTGAGTCCTTTGCAAGTGAATTGTGAGTTGCTATTACCTCAAGATCTTGGAGCACATCTCCTTCCAATCCAATCGCAGTTTTGTATAACACAGCTTCTGCTGATGTTGCTACTGCAGCTTCAATCTCTGCTTTTTGCCTCAAGGAGTTAGCTTCTAACTCAGTTTTCTGTCTCAAGGAGGTGGCTTCTACATCTGCTTTCTGCCTCAAGTCAGCTTCTTTTTGAGCATATAAGGCGTCTGCTCACGCTGCCTCTGTCTTTGCTCTTGCTCTGAGGCCTACAGAACTGGTGGAAGATCTGCTAGAACGCCCTGAATATCTGGAGCCAGACATGTGAGACCTGGTCTTTGAACTTTGATGCGGAATGTCCACACTCCTATCTAGATCCATGATGTATGAATTAAAGTGGGGTACACTCCCAAGTACAATTTTGTGTGGATTCTTTCACTGAAGCTTCTTATCTTTGCCTGTATACTTATGCTTTTTTACTGTGAAGCTTCTCTATCTTTACCTGCATACAGATGACTTTTTACTGTGAAGCATCTGTATTTTTATTTGTATACGGATGCATTTTTACTTGTGAAACTCACTTGTCTTCACCTGTATACGTATGTCTTTTTACTGTGAAGCTTTTCTATCTCCGCCTGTACACAGATGCTTTTTACTGCGAAGCTCCTATCTTTGTCTGTATACAGATTTTTTCTTTCTGTGAAGTTCCTATATATTTGTATACAGATGCCTTTTTACTATGCTGTCCTACTAACGGTTAGCCAACAGCTGGCTAACAAAACTGAACTTACTTCTGTGACTAGTTCTGTAGAACTGCAATACAATCACATAAACTGAAATTACAATATGTTTTTACACATCTCTCACAAATGCATACAATGAATACATTTCTACCTACAAATCACATTGAATACATTTAAATGCAATCTAGCTATGTATGTGACTTTAACAAACACAATTGTAGCACCCTCTAATGTGTTACTAGAATAGTGTAGTGTACTGCAGCTAAAATCATTGTGTATGACTGAAGGTAATTGTGTGAGTCGGTGATTGAGGTTGGGTTATTGCAGGTCAGCTGGATGACTTAACAGGTTGTGGTTCTATCACCTCCTCCTGACTCTGGAGGAGCATGGAACCTTCCAGATGTTGTTAGCAGGAAGGGGTGGAGACCTAATCTGCATGTTTATGGGAGTCTGGCCAATCCCAGGTTTGGAGGCCCTGGTAGAGTGGTGACCTGACCCATAAATATCGGAGAGTCAAGCTGACAGGGGAGTCGGGTGGAAGATGGAGTGCTGAGAAGACTGTCAATACCTGGGAGGGGTCCCCTCCCTGACCCCTCTCCCTGGGATCCACAAGGGGAAAGACTGCCACATGTAACAAGCTTTCAAAGGACAGTGCTGGGCTCAATCCTTTATCCTTGTCCTGGGAGATCTTCCAAGCAGCCAGGAGGGCTGGTAGTGTCTGCAGGCTATGGAGCTGAGAACAGCTCTATGGGGGGAGAGAATACATCTCTGCATGTAGTTACAAGAAGCTACAGGGCCTTGTATTTCTCCTGGGAGGCCACATCTTCAGAAAATTCCTGACCCTCAACCACTTGCTCCTTTTTTACCTCATCTGGAGGATGTCTCTGAAGCTTCATTCACCCACAAATGCTTGTGTTCCAAGACAGTGAGAACCCTTGAGATCTGATCTTGTAATGGCTTGCCACACATTTGTAGGTCTTTGATACCCTTTATGGAGTAGCCACCCAGCTGCAAGTCAGCACAAACCAACACTCCTAACTTGCAATGACCTTGCTGAACAAGTGTCCTCAGATACTTGCTGTGCCCTGCTGCTGCTCTGTGCAGTGTCTTTGGCAGAACAGCAGAATTGCTGGCTGTTCTATGCTATAGAAGCCTGCAACACACGTGTTACTGTGTCCAGGGAACCAAAAAATGGCACATGTGCAGACATGCTCAAAGATGTCACTATTCCAATCCACCCCTTTTGCAAAAAGAAAAAAAAACACAGGTTAACAGCTCCAAAGCACAGGGAGCACTGTAGAGAAAGACTGCCCCCTGCTACCCCTATTCCAGAGGCACTGACCAGTCCATGCTGCAGGGCCAACATATACGATTTTCACATTGCCATAGACCTGTAAAGCACCCTGCCAGCAAGGTCACCTGGTATACATTACCCTAGGAATCGCTGCCTGCAGGATACAGCACCTACCGGCCATATTGCAGACTATCCAGCTTCTACATGTAGGCTCTAGGTACAATACATCTTGGCCTTTTGGCCATAGCAATCGATCCAAATGAAGTCCTTCTCTACCCCATAAGGTTATTAGTAATGAGCCAGAAAATAGGTGACTAAAGCCTATGAAAGGAGATCTTCAGAGAGACATCAGTAGGTACCTAAGGACACTAGCTAAAAACTGACACATTATACTCAAAACTGGGGCTTTTTAAATGACATGAAAAAGAAAAAAAAAATGGAGACCCAATGGATTTTCAGTTTTAAGGGCAATGTTTTTGTAATTTAAAAATAATAAATGCAAATATTTTTGTAGGTAAAAATATTAGCATTTATAATTTTTAGAAAAAGAAGCCTAAAAAGTATTTTACCTGCAATCAGATTGTGGGTGCAATGTCAGGCTCCTGCACCTCTGTATGGGCTGTCAGTTTCAGAGCTGTAGGCAGCATGAAAGAGCTACAAGTGCGTTGATCAGCACGCTCTCAGTTGATTTAAACTACAAGTCAGTTTGGCACAGTGGCAGATGAGACTTTTAGTTTGTTCATTTACAGATTCAGAGTGACAGACTCTGGAGATCCTTTGCCACCATGTACCACCATCTCCACCAAATGGATGGTGCACAATCAAGATGCCATTGTTGGTAGTGACTGTCTGGTATAACGTCTACCCCGTTTTGTCTATGTGGAGGGGGGTTTGTGAGTCCCGGGCACTGAGGAGTGCATATATAAATATATTTGGTATATTTCAGGATAATTTAAATGCATCTATGCTGGACCGGTGTAAACATGTATAAAATGCCATATACAGTCTTTAAATAATGTTTTTCTTTTTTGGATAGCTAAAAACTGAAACTTAGCTGAGCCTGGACTGGTTATGCTTAGGGGGAGGGGGGAATCCTTAAAACATTTTTGGTCAGTGTCTATTCAGTAGTATAACTCAAGTAGCCATGCATATGAAGCACTTTGTGTCCTGTGATGTACAATTAGTGTCCTTAAAACCCAAATTATTAAAAACTGTCAAGACATGCTATATGTATTGTTTTTCTCTGCAAAAATCTTGGCTGATCCTTCAGTTCCCTCCCTTTTCGTCTGTGTCCCCTCTGCAGCCTAAGACTGCGTAGACCAGCCCTTGCCACATCTACTGAGCATGCTCCAGTTACATTCTAAGCTGTTCATTTCCTGCTTTTTATCTGTGAAGCCCACATGAATATAGAGTCACAAATGTGGGCCTATAACACAGTGGTAAATGACAGTTCCCTCACTCCTCCATGTGTTTGTATTGCTAAACACTATGAGGGTGGGATATAAGGTGATTATGGAGGCTTTACGTCCCTGTTAGTCCCAACTAGAGATGGGAAGGCCTTGAAATAAAAAATTAGAAAAATTGGGAAAACTTTTTACCAAAGCCATATTTTGCTAGGAAAAAAAAAAGGAGTGTGGATTATGTTCTTTTACGGTGATAAATAATATACCTATGACACGGTATTTAACCCCTTCACGCCTAAGGGTAAAACAAATCTTAATGTCCAAGCACAATTTTGCAACGTTGACATGTGTTAGTAAAACTGTACATATCACCACAACAACTTTGTACATCCAGGTGAATTATACCTTGTTTTTCTCAGGACAAATTGGGCTTTCAATTTTTTTTAATTTAGCTGTGCGTTACTACCATAACCTACCACCAAAGAACAACCCAAAATACATTTTCCAGCTCTTGACGATCACAGCGATACCATATATGTGTATAGTATTTGTTGTTTGTACCCGTAGTACAGCCCAGAAACAATACTGCACGTTTTTTTTCTTTTACCTAAAACACACTGACACCAATTTAAAAAAAAAAAAAAAAATACTGACCTTTGACCTTGACCCAAACACTTACCCTGGCACTGAACTAGAGCAAACCTTGATCTAGGCATTTTTTCTTTATTTTTTTAATATTTTTTTTTTAACAAACATTTTTTTCTCTATGCCAGGAGTTAGAGAGGTACAATGCATCTCTCTCCTCCATTTATCGAAAAAAAACTAAAAAAAACAAAGGGGGCGGGCTATACAGTGACTGATCACTGTGATAACCAATCGGAGAGTATCACAGCGATCATGTGACCCCGGAATCAGGAGTCCCAGGTCCTGCTCCTTAGAACGGGATCCGGGGCTCTCAGTGACACCCTGGTCTTTGTGCTGGGAGCACGCTGTGCGGCATGCTCCCTGCAGAAAGACAGGTACTCAAATATGCGGCCCCAGTGAAAAAAAAAGCCCAGTTCTGTGATGCCGCATATTTGTGTGACGTTGGCGTGAAGGGGTTAAACTATATAACACGAATACCTTTATATAAAGTCTCAGAAACTTTTCATTAAGTCTTAAATTATTGCAAGTTCTTTCAGCTAAAGACAAGCAAATACTGAAATACAATTTAAGTAACACAGTTTCTCAAGACATTAGGAAACACTTTATGGAATTTGATGATGAGGGCCATAATGAACGTGCAAATAGCTTTTTTCCTTCCGAGTTCTCATCCTAGAAACACTCTTTCTGTTGCTTCTGGATCATCGCAACTTTTAATAGTTTTGTTTACTTAATAAGCTGTAGTTTTATTTCAAGCATATTACTTTTATATACACTGCATTTCACGTTCCCAGTGTAACAAAATGACTTTCAATTTGTAAAATTACTCCACACTGAATTTTTTTTCTTAATTTTTCCAGAAAAATTTTATTTATTCTGGAAAAAAAAAAAACTAAGGAAAAAATGTTTTTTTCTAATGGTTTCAAAAATTCTGGAGATTGTACATCTCTAGTCCCAGTACATACACTCCGTAGACACAGGCTGAAGGGGCATGGCACAGCATGTGATTGGCAGAACCTCCTCCGCATAGCTTTACAGTGTGAAGTGAAAGCTATTGTCAGTCAACATAAACTCCACCTACACCATGTTATTGCAAAAAAGGTCAGTTTTCTGGCTGTGCTGACTGCCTGTCATCCAACCATCAAACAACTCGCTGACATGCCCCCTGTAAAACCATGTACTGCTGTTTCTCTACCCCCAGCTCTCCAAGGCACTTACCCCCAGCTCTCCAAAGCAAAGAGGTCATGTGATCACAGAAAAAAAAAAATGTATTTATAATAATTATTCATAATTATTTTCCTCTCCTACAGATTTCCTCTTTCCTGTGCAACAGTTTCCCTGAAGCTGGTTCTCTTTAGCCCTCTGTTTGATGCAAGCACACTGATGCCATCAAGTACAACACAGGACCACTAAGCCTGCGCTGTGAGGCCCCTGAGGACTTACCCACAATCTGGAACGCCCAACAGGAGCAGATGACACCAGTTGCTGGGGAAGAAGGTAGGTGAAAATACTTTTTAAGGCTACTCTGAACAAAAACAAGCATTCCAGCCTTGCAATGAGAGGAAAGGCAGGGCTATTCATAAATGCAGTGCACAGATGTGAACAGTTAGATAGGATTTAAAGGGGGCTATTTTTCCATGCGCTTTTGCCACATTGGTATGGTGCAGTTTAGCACAGAAAACGCACACCGTTGTGAACGGGGCCTTGGTCTGAAATTTCCCTGGAGTTCAGCTTTAAATAATTTTACAATTTCCTTACAGGCTAGAGAAAAGCACAGAAGAATGTAAACTGGGAACTTTATTGTATGAAATGGGTTCACATTTACTGTTTGGCGTTGACCGAGTCAGATCTAAATCTGAATTCTGTGAACAAAGGACATCTGACGTTGCTGTGCATGACTAAGGGCAAGAAAAACTGTCCTGCATTCATGAAGGAACATAGGAGGTTATGCTCCATACAACTTCCCCATATCACAGGTGGAACAGAATCAACGAGTGACTATTCAAATCGGAATGCAATCTGTAATTGATGTTATATCTGAATATCTAATTATCAGTCAACCAAGCCAAGTTACATCTTCCGTTATCTTGGAGGACCCCTTTAATGGAGCATGCCAGACAAAAAGACCCAGAAAATGACCTTTTGATACAAAAACAGTTATCCCCATCATCTCTTTATATCTCATGATCTTAACAGTTTGAAAAGAAAAAAAAAAATGCAATTTTTTTTTGTTTTTAATTCGGTAATTAGAAAAGGAATGGAAAAAACCCTGTCTTTTACAAACATTTGAAAATTAAAAACTGAATGAGTACAGAATAGTCTATTGTATTACTTAGACACAGTATTCATCATAATAGCGTCCTACATTCAGCACACATGTAGGTTTTTGGGGTTGGACATTGAAAATTTAATTACAAGTTATCAAAGTCTAATACAAAAATAGTCTGTGATGGGCCAGCATTGTTCTCATATTCAAAAGTGAAATCAGGCTGCAAAATGGCACTCTGTTGCAACCATCATTGTCACTGTGTATAGTGCAAGATCCTGGCTAAGCAATGGGACACAACCATTATTATGGATAAGGTAGCGCGCAATTCAAGTGTTTCAATAACATACTGTGCTTTTCTTGCAATCGACGACTATTATCTTCTCATTCAATTTCTAATGTTTTAACAGAAACTCTCAGACTTTCAGCGAATGTGAAAGACTTAATGGATACAGGGCTTCTAGCTGGTGCTCAACAGGCTAGAGCAGACTGCGTCATCCCAATGTCCATGCATCTTCCCCTCAGCACCATTGTTTCTCACAGTGGAAGCTGCCTTGCTGTTCATCTTCCTAAACTTGCAGGCATTTACGCGAAGGAGAACAACCAACAGGAGAATCTGGATGTGAACCAAAGTTATTTGTCCCTTAAACTGTCCAGTTGCTCTTGATACTCTGTGAAGAGTCGCTGAAATCGAAGATTCTGTCCAATAAGTGGGAGAATTTCCTTTAGCAGCTCTCTTTTCCGATAACCCTGGACAAGAAGATAAGGACACTTTAAAAATTAATAGCCACAACACAAAGGCTGAATGGTAGACATTGGGGATAATTTACTAAAGGTCAACTGGATTAGTGAACATATTTATTCCACCTAAACTGGTTGATAAAAGCTTAAAAAGAAACTGTAGTGTGGCCAAGGGTCTGCAGCTGTTGCACAAAGTGCAAGTATGCATAACACACCTGCACATTATGGCACAACTACATCTGGGTTTACCCTTCAGCTTTGTGACACATGATGCCACTGTGTCCGTCACCGCCATTTCTCTGTTAATTTCTTCAGCTCCATATCGTCCCTGTTCAGCCTTTGAGTGGCCAGAGATCTAACTTGTACAAATGTGCACTAGAATTGCATCATCCCAACACTCAGTTCCATTCTGGACTGGGAGTGCACACTGCAGGCAGAGTGCACAAAAGACAACACACCTTTCATAGGATAAGGTGCATGACAAAAATCACCAGTAAATCCATATGGTAAAACAATATTTGAAAGTTTTTTTATTTCTTTTTTGAGGTACCCATTTTAAAAATTAAAAAATAATTTGCCATCCCAGAGTGCAATGTTTCATAAAGCAATCCATTGACACTCTGGGGTTGATTTACTGAAACTAAAGTGCAAAATCTGGTGCAGCTCTGCATAGAAACAGAAAAACCAATCAATTTCCAGGCTTTTTTTTTTTTTATCAAAGCTTAATTGAAGTTAGAAGCTGATTGGCTACCATGTACAGCTGCACAAGATTTTGCACTCTCCAGTTTTACTAAATCAACCCCTTTGTGTCTCCTTGTGGAGGACGAAATGAAGGCACAAAAGGAGCTCAACAATTTTTCTTTCACGTCTTTTCACATGAACTAGCTTAATTAAGCCCGCAAATGCTCAAAACTCACCATTACATGTGGTCACCCACATACTGAAGATAAACTTTGCTTGTTTATTGAATGGTCACACAGTATATTGTTAGGACTTGAAATCTGATGTAGTCTTTCTTGAACACAAGGGTGAAATATTTAATTTAAATTTGATTTGTACTTTGCTAAGTGATCACATTTCTATATCTTTTGTATTCTTGGTTTTTGAAAAACCTTTGGTCAGTCGATCAGTGGGTAGGATGGTGGGGGGGGGGGGGGGCTGAGGTAGGTGGTCAGGCTGTTCTGAGGTACTCAGATCACCCCTTCCCTGTATGAGGTGTTGGCTGCCTCTGACATGATGGGTCCTGATTGGTGACATTGTCAGTGCTGTTATCGGCTGAGATCGGCGAAGCAGATATGGCAGAGGAGTTTGAGGCCGGCGGAGGTGTTGTAGTATGGCGCGGTGACATTCCCCACCTCCGGGTTGCCCTCAGTCTCCAGCAGCTACCCAGAAGAATGCAATCCGGGTGGCCATGCTGAGAACACCAGGCTCTGACTGGCGCCGCTCTCTGCCTATAAGGCACGGGAAGGTGGGTCTGGACTGAAGTGGTGGGGTATGGGGGGGTTGTGGCACATCCCCTCCTGCTACCTGTAAAATCAACCCAGCAGCAAGTTAACCGCTCGAATCGCTTTTACAAGAGAGCCGGCCGTCAGCTCTAAAGCCTGCTGCTTGTCCGCAGCAGGGCTAAATGTAAAAAAAAAATAACAAAAAAAAAAACCCTTTCTTGCCCAGAGCCTGGAACTGCATGATAGGAATTGAACATCCCTGAACTTTCTTTTCTTAAGAAGTTCTACCCATCTATGGGCCAGCTTTACACTTACCAAGATTCTTGATTCCCACTGGCTGCCGGATGATCGATGGACCGGGCCCAGAAGATCCTGACAAACCTCCCGCAGCTTCTGCTCAAAACCTGCATAGTGCAATATTATCACAAAACAGATGTTAGAGGTCACAGCTGTATCTTGCCCAAATAACATCACTAAAACATTGGTTAGGATACATTATGTTGGTTAAACTGCAATTTGGACGTTATCTCTCTTGAAAAAAAAAAATAAAAAAAAGGTTGCACATCTATTGCAGTGAGTATATTCTCAATCTGTATTAGATTACTGTAGTACAGCTCACCTTCATTAACAAGGAAGCGTGCATAGATGAGCAGCCAGTACCGGTACTCCTGGCTTGACTGTAGCATGAGGGCAGCTGCAATCTGATTCTCCAGGTAAGCCATGGTAGTCTCCTGCTGTACCTGATGAGGCATTGTGAAAAGACGAGCAGCCTGTCTGCCTGCACTACAATGGACACAAAAGGTGCAAGTCAGACAAATAGCATGATATGTTATAATCGTTGCCTTTTCATAAGCTAGTTCTACATGGGCAGACATCTTATGGTAAATAAGGGGTAATGAGACGCCGTTCTTCACTGCCTGGCCCACTGATCTCCGTTTAAGTTTTCCTATGACCATTAGCAGAAAACCCACAAGGAAACATTGACATCCTGTTTGCACTGCCAGTAAGTTGGAAAATGTTTAATACTGATGATGAGAAAAGTTTATTTTCTCCTGCTAAGGTGCCCCATATCATCCATTCCATATCTGTTTGTCACAAATGATCATTTTGTTAAGCAGTTTATGGGTTTTATTTTTTTTGTTTTTAACGAAAAACATTACATTTATCAATATACATCAATGAGTTGTTAAAAGCATTGGGGTTGATTTACTAAAACCGGAGAGTGCGAAATCTGGTGCATTTCTACGTAAAAACCAATCGGCTTCCAGGTTTTTGGGGTTTTTTTGTCAAAGCTTAATTTAAAAGGAGAAGTACAGCCAAAGCTCTTTTGGTTGTACTTCTCCTGTGGATCACAGGAGTGGAGTTTGTTCTGCACTTCTGTGACCCGTTTTCAGCTGACAGCGGGCTGAAGCCCGCTGTCGGCTGACATCACTCAGCTGGTCCAGGCAGGGGAAAGATCCTGACTTCAAAGTTGGGATCCACCCCTAGAGTCTGGAGAGTCCAACTCTACTGTTTTGACCCTTAAACTCAAGCAATATGAAACAAGCACATGTGTTGCTACCCATCACCTGTGCTCAGTGAACCATCTGCCTATCTATTGGCAACAATTAGCCAACATATTGTTTTGTCAAAAGTACACAGATTACAAAAGTAATACTGATTACTACCAAAAAAGGCTATTTCAGACATAACCGTTTGTTCAGCACATCTAGGCAACCACCCTTTTCACCTGGAAATTTGCTGTAATCTCATTCAGATAGGATCGAAAATCCCATTTCTTAAATCATACATCAGGACAGGTGAAAGTCCTTACTGCTGCCACCGAGGTGAATGGACACTGGCCAAAAAAAAGGAAAGGAAAGAAAAAGGAGGGAGGGAGTTCCCACCCAGATATAACACCTCCCAGCTCAGCTAATCCTCAGTTTTTTGCTAGTGTTCCTGTATTCCCAAGCCTGTTCCTTGCATGCTCAAGGTGGGCCTTATCAAGGTTGGTCGCTACAGCCTGCTGGCTAAGTGCAGGGGTACCTGCCTGTAAATCTGCCATTTGCTGCTGGATCCTGCAGAGACAAACTCCACTGTACAGTTCATCTGGTGATCTCACTGGCAGGATCTTCTACAGGTCCTGGGCAGCGATCCTCCTGGAGGGGAGTCGAGTATCTGAAGGACCTGTGGGGTGTGCCTGAAATTTTGAGTGAAATTTGGGCATACTAATGCGCTACAGGGGGATTGGTGACTGTCTCTGTGTTTGTAAGAGACAGCCTCCCTCTTCCCTAGTGTCCCTTCTGTGTTGTGAGCATGTGGTGCAGGCTGGCATAGAATCTGGAGTTTCCCCTTTAAGAGGAGAAATATATACGCTGTGGCAGTGTAAAAGGGTGGCTGGATGGATACTGCACATTTGCCATCTTGTGTCCCATTCATCTCTATGGGGTTTTACTACCCACATTGCCATAGAGCATATAGTGTGCACCCCAGGCATCTTGTTTTCTACAACTGCTGAACGAGCCGAATCCTTTTCGCAGAAGCCCAGCAAGTACAGCGGAAGTTGTATTTTTGAGGGTGTTGTCATCTTTAATGGTCTGTGTAACTGAACAGGACCCCGACTGCGCTAGGGTATTTCTGTTAGACTCACGCTTCCCTGTCTGAACACAGATCCATGGACACCACCGCTGGCCATACAGGACGAGACAGCACCAGGCTTCTTAAGACAGGAAGTGAACGGCTTTATTTTTACACAGACACAAGATATATACACAGGGCGGGGAAATACAACCAGTAACAGGAAACACATCAGCAGGCCGTCCCATCAGGAGGAAGGGCTGCCGGAAACACCCCCCACCAAACCAAGACACACAATAGAACAATGGGATACACCACCGGGCAGTAGACAATACAGGAACACATGCATCCCATAATAGTTTGCTGGCAAGCAAGACACAATAGAACAATGGAACAACCACGTGGCAGTAAACAATGAACAACCCCCACACCCCACCTATACATGTCCACACAATACTAGGACATTCCACCCTGTACCTAACAGGCACAGGGTGATTTACACATAAGAGGGATATGGGGAGCTGAGACAGGGGTCTCTCCACCTCTCCAAAGGGGGCTGTGTTCCATGGGCCCCCCACCCAAAGTCACTCCCGTCACAGTCGGTCATAGGCTATCACAACTGTCAGCAAGCCACGATTTCTTGCAGGCAAAGAGATGGGGAGAAAAACAATAGGGTTCCCAGTTTCCCTGGCCAGAAAGACTCCCTTGCCCTTTAATAGCTCCGTTACAGATCAGATTAGCACCGAATCTCTGCCCTTATTGGATATCTCCATTGCTTCAGGGGCTCAATCCTCCAATTCCTTTGTGTCATAGAAATAATTCTCTACAACCATTTCTGAGCTAGCATAGAATACCTGGGATGCAAACAGCATGGCTGTTGTATCCCAGGTCCTGAGAGAAAAAGTAGTGTCAGACTATATAGTTTCTCCCTTCTCAGGGTTAGGAAGATGACCTCCAGGAAGGTGTACCAATGACATAGAAGGATTATTTCACTTGGTGTGAAGCCCATAAGTTCCAATCTAGAATTTATGTCATGGGGTACATTCTAGTTTTCCTCCAATCTGGTCTAGATATGTACTTGGCCATCATCATCAAGGGACAAATCTCAGCTTTGGCCATACCCATTGCCTCTTGCTCCTTGGTTAAAGCCTTTGTTCAGGGGGTCTCTCAGATTGCTCCCCCTGTGCAGCCCCCTCTATTTCCCATGGGACCTTAACTTGGCTATATTGCAGTCTTCTCTTTCTGATCCCCTCTGGGGGATGTATTTTTAGTTGACATTGCATCAGCTCAAAGGATTTCGGAGTTGGCTGCACTTTCATGCAAAGAACCTTTCCTGGTCCTTGACCAAGATAAGGGGGTGCTGAGGCTTTGATCCTCCTTTTTGCCCAAGATGGTTTCTTCTTTTTCCTGAACCAAGACATTACCATCCTTTTGTCCTACTCCTAAGCACCCAATGGAGAGACTGCTTAACACTGGGTGTAGAGCTGTTCAGCTTTTTCTGAAGGCTATGGTTTTGTTCTGACAATCAGATTGCCTTATGCCTGGGAGGGAACTCCTGCCTTTTTATTCCTGGCCAATGTCCATTCACCTGAAGGAGGCAGCATAACCCATGCAGTTATGACTAATAACTCTTGTGTTCTGTGATGTAAATTCCAAGAAAAGCATTTTACAGGTAAACCAAAAATCCCAATATCTCACTAAAACCGTAACTTAAGAATGTCTTTGTTGTACTAGTTTTCTCTTGTTCCTTGAGCAGTCAGTGGGTTCAACAGGGTTTTTCAGTGGTTAGATTGTATAGACTAGCCCTACAAATTCTCAGAAAGCACACATTTTGTATATGTATAGCCAGCTTAACATTACAGATCAAAATGCTTTAAGATAAACTTACTTAGACACTCGTCCTTGAATTATGGCTAGTGGTCCGGAGCACAATATGGCATCCTGTGAGGTCAAACAGTTCCTATAATCTGCGCACTGCGCCAAGGAATCTTGCTTGTCGGATACCAAGTTCCTGTTGTAGAGAGGAAAGCTGTCAAAAGATTGTTCAGTAATCTATTTTTTTGTTCTTTGCTCAAAATGGGCATTTCATTGGGCACTCTTGTGGCCAAAGATGGGTAGAATTTTGAACTAAAATTCTTAGGAAAAGAAGGGTCTAAGAAATTTCATTTGTTTTTGTAATCAGTGGGTCAAAATCGACATTTGATTTTAATCGCATTGACAAGAAATTTCGAAGGAATAGGATGGCAATATTTTCTCGAATTTGTAATAGTGTATGTGACTTTCACTCAGTAAAGTCCATTCATTCTCTGCCTCTCCTGTTTGTTTGTCAAATTTTAATAAATGCCTGTTTTTCTAATGATTACTACAGGAAGTTGCAAGGTGTGTTGAGGCAGTTACTATCTTCTGCCTCACAATCATCAATGAATACAGTACTATAGGCATTTTGTTGCCATCTGTGTACTGTCAATCCTGCTGACTACATATAAAAATTTGGGTTATGCCACTTTGCAAACCATCAGGCTTAAAGTTTAGTTATTACATTTATAATGCTAGACTCTAAGTGACATGATCCGTAAAGATAGATTAGAACTGTTACATTCACTCATGGTAATTTACAAACAAAAAAAGGATCATAATGATAATGACTTCATGATTTTTAAACAAACAATCAACGTCCTATACTAGAGGTTTGTTTTATATTGTACAGGATGGAGACTGTTTTGCACCTTCTTACTGTGCAGTAAATGTTGCTTAACACCTTAAAATGTGTTGTAATAAATATTCTGTCTTATGTTTGCTTTGCAAACAACCAAAAAGCCATTTTTTAAGATTTGGACATCATTAAAAAATCTCCTAATTTGTGCAGAAATTCAGGATTATCAGACTGGTAATATGGTGCCACATTGCTTTGGTTAAACATGTTACAGTTACAACCAGCTACAAAACTGTTAACTAGAAAGAGTACAGAAAATGGGGAAAAGATATCCTTATGCTCACCACTGCTACTTCCCTGCCATGTTATGCAGAGCATACAGCAGAATACTGTAGACAGTATTTCATGAATAAGTTGGTATCTGCTCTGTTATAAATAAACTCCTCATAATCCCAAAATTATTGCAACTTCAATGAATTAAAATATCACAAAAAGCAAATTTCAGATTAACTAATTTTTAGTTACAAAATCATTAACTTAATTTCTATTGTACATTTTGCCAGATAGGTTCTAAAGGTTCTAAAGGTTTGCTCTTAATTTGAATTTGTATGTAAATTGGAACTGGTGCAATTTTTAAGTACGACTACAGAAAAAAAATTATTTTTGCGTTTTATAGCATTGAGAAGGGTTAACTGGCCATGCAGTGGAGTGGGATTGCCTACAGGTCCGCTGGACAGTAGGTGGCAGCATGCAGTCAGCAGCAAGATGGCTGACCAGCGGTTTCCAGAACCAGCATGTCGTCATGCTGCCTCCATTCTTAACCCCTTGATGCAGACGTCACACAAATATGCGGCCTCACGGAACTGGGCTTTTTCCGTGGGGCCGCATATTTGCGTACTCGTCTTTGTGCTGGGAGCGCGCTGCTCAGCGCGCTCCCAGCACAGAGACCGTGGTGTCACTGAGAGCCCCGGGTCCCGTTCTAACGATCGGGACCCGGACTCCCGATTCCGGGTCACGTGAACGTTGTGATAGCCTCTGATTGGCTATCAGTGATCAGAAACTGTGCAGCCCGGCCCCCTTGTGTTTTCTCTCTCTATGAATGGAGAAGAGATACATTGTCTCTCTCTAACTCCTGACATAGATAAAAAAAAATAAAAAAAAAAAAAACTGGTGTCAGTTAGCGTTAATGTCAGTGTGTTTTAGGTTAAAAAAAAAAAAAAAAAGACAAACAAAATGCGCAGTATTGTTTCTGGGCTGTACTACGGGTACAAACAACATACACATATATGGTATCGCCGCGATCGTCAAGAGCTGGAGAATTTATTTTGGGTTGTTCTTTGGTAGTAGGTTATGGTCGTATGAAGAAACACACAGCTAAATAAAAAAAAAAAAGCGATTTTTTTTTTTTTTACTATTTTGGGCTAGTTTTCCTTTGATAATGAAAAAAAATCAGGAGATATCCATTACCATTTACCACAAAATAAAAGCCCAATTTGTCCTGAAAAAAACAAGGTATAATTCACCTGGATGTACAAAGTAGTTGTGGTGATATGTACGGTTTTACTAACACATGTCAACGTTGCAGAATTGTGCTTAGGCATTTAGATTTATTTTACCCTTAGGCGTGAAGGGGTTAAATACGAGTCATATGTAAATTAGATGTTTGTAACTCGGGGACTGCCTGCATAACTTTACAAAACATGTTAAACAAAGTATGCACAGCATACACATATTAATATAGATTCATTTATTTACAGCATAGTTTCTTACCACGTGGAGAGTGCAGGATTAAAGCAATACGCTTTGCCATTGGACAAGCTCAGCACAGGTATACCTCTCTGGGTAAGCAACGTCTGAGTAACTGTCATATCATTTCCTGAAATCAAGTTGTGAATAAATAAGTCCATGTCATCAGAATCAATTCCCATCAAAACAATGGCACATTCTATCCAAAAACTGACATTTCAGTTATACGTGGAAACTACATCAGGTTTTTTTTTTTTTTAATCCAAAGTTGGCCATACACGGCTCATAATTCATGCTGTGGGTGGCCCTGCTGACACCACCTTTCTTGACAAACTTGGACTGAGAACAAGCAGAGTGGAAAAAAAGTCAGCTAAACAGCTGCAGTCACTGTTCAGGTACCCTGAGAGCCGACAATGGGAGAGCGCTCCATCAATAGGGTTTAGTATGGGAGGTGGGGGAATCTATGGATTTCTCTTATTCAGACATGTGTTTCCAACTTAAGGGATGCATCTCTATGATAAAGTTTCCAGCCCTGGCAGAAGACAGAAAGTGGAGTCTTCAGGTTCTTCAGTGTAATAATGAATTTCAACTGGTGGTGGTTGGAACAGAGATGTAGGAACTTGGGTGAAGAGGTCTTGTCAATGTCCCCTCACTATAATGTACAGCGCTGAGCAAACCTTTTGGCGCTATATAAATACTGTGTAATAATAATAATGTCACTCAGAATGTCAGCATTCACCCAAAACTGAAATACTAGTTCTCGTCGTGCTTATCATTCAATCAGTTTTGAAGCAACCCTGTTAGGATTGTAGCAAACCTCAGTTAATGGAAACCTGTAAAAAGAACAGGCTAGCTATCTTCCCGTCGACCCCTATGTCACTTATGTGCCCTGCTGTGACATAGAGGTCACCTGGAGGAAAAGCAGCTTGTATAGCCAGGGACACCAAGTAGGACACCCAAATAGTGAGATAGCAACAGTGTCTAGGCCTATTCCACTGGATATGCGGATTCAGCCTATTCTTTTACATCACAAAGATGAACGCATCGTTATAACATCACCATTTCAGCTTTCATGATAATTTTCTCCTAAAAAATGTTCGATTTGCAAACACAAATATCACCAAGATGTGATTCTTTTTTTTCAGGTGAAGTGAACACCCATCATTTGAAAGCCTTATTTTCTCAAATGATTTTCATCACCACCTCAAAAGGGCTTTTTTTCTGCTTTCCTTCACAGACCGCTATTGAAACTCACAGTTATCAGCCTGAACCAAGGGTTATTTTAACCACTTCCTGTTCAGGCCAATTCTGGCATTTCTCTCTTACATGTAAAAATCATGTAAAAATCATAATTTGTTTGCTAAAAAATTACTCATAAGTCCCAAACATTATAAATATTTTATTAACAGAGACCCTAGAGAATAAAAAAATGGTGGCTGTTGCAATTTTTTATATCACAAGGTATTTGCACAGTAGTTTTTAAAAAAAAATTTGGGGAAAAAATACATTGTAATGAATTTTAATGCAAAAAAAATACACAATATATAGCCAGATTTTTTGGTAAAATATAAAACATGATGTTACGCTGAGTAAATAGATACCCAACATGTCAAAATTCTCCATAGGCGACACTTTAAACTTATTTTTACAGGATACCAGTTTAGAATTACAGAAGAGGTCTAGCGCTAGAATTATTGCTCGCTATAATGTTCACAGTGATGCCTCACATGTGTGGTGCAAACAAAGTTTTCATATGCGAACACGAATGTGCATTCACTTCTGCATGTGAACACAAGGGAATGGGGACGCATTACATTTTTTTTTATTATTAATTATTTTTATACGGTTTAATTTTTTTTCACTTTTATTCCTATTACAAGAAATGTAAACATTCCATGTAATAGGAATAAGGCATGACAGGTCCTCTTTATGGAGACATCTCGGGTCAATAAGACCACCAGATATCTCCTCTACCCTGGAAAGCATGAGATTTAAAAAAAAAACCAAAAAAAAAAAAATATTGATCTCTGCTTTCCATGGATAAAAATGCTTACATATGCCAGAGCTGATGTCCCCTCCTACTGTCTGCAAAAGTGTGTGTGTGTGTACACAGTATCTCACAGAAGTACACCCCTCACATTTATATTCCGTGTACAGCTTGCATATCAGTGTAAATTTGCTGTCCCCTCAAAATAACTCAACACAGCCATTAATGTCTAAACCGCTGGCAACAAAAGTGAGTATACCCTTAAATGAAAATGTCCAAATTGGGCCCAAAGTGTCAATATTTTGTGTGGCCACCATTATTTTCTAGCACTACCTTAACCCTTTTGGGCATGGAGTTCACCAGAGCTTCACAGGTTGCCACTGGAGTCCTCTTCCACTCCTCCATGATGACATCACAGAGCTGGTGGATGTTAGAGACCTTGCGCTCCTCCACCTCCTGTTTGATGATGCCCCACAGATGCTCAGTAGGGTTTAGGTCTGGAACCATGCTTGGCCAGTCCATCACCTTTACCCTCAGCTTCTTTAGCAAGGCAGTGGTCTTCTTGGAGGTGTGTTTAGGGTCGTTATCACTTGTCTTTGTGCTCCTCTTCTGGTTGCCGCCACACATGCTTGACACCTTCTGAACCAAATAAGTTTATCTTGGTCTCATCAGACCACAGGACATGGTTCCAGTAATCCATGTCCTTCGTCTGCTTGTCTGCAGGAAACTGTTTGCAGGCTTTCTTGTGTATCATCTTTAGAAGAGGCTTCCTTCTGGGACAGCCATGCAGATCAATTTGATGCAGTGTGCGGCATATGGTCTGAGTACTGACAGGCTGACCCCCCACCCCTACAACCTCTGCAGCAACGCAGGCAGCACTCATACGTCTATTTCCCAAAGACAACCTCTGGATATGACGCTGAGCATGTGCACTCAACTTCTTTGGCTGACCATGGCAAGACCTGTTCTGAGTGGAACCTGTCCTGTTAAACCGCTGTTTGGCCTTGGCCACCGTGCTGCAGCTCAGTTTCAGGGTCTTGGCAATCTTCTTATAGCCTAGGCCATCTTTATCTAGAGCAACAATTGTTTTTTTCAGATCCTCAGAGTTCTTTGCCATGAGATGCCATGTTGAACTTCCAGTGACCAGTATGAAAGCGTGAGAGCAATAACACCAAGTTTAACACACCTGCTCCCCATTCACACCTGAGACCTTGTAACACTAAGGAGTCGCATGACACCGGGGAGGGAAAATGGCTAATTGGGCCCAATTTTGACATTTTCAGTTCGGTGTGTGCTCACTTTTGCCAGCGGTTTATACATTAATGGCTGTGTTGTAAACAATGGGTGCAGTGCTTGAAATTGTCACAAATAATGCATCCAATATAAACATGTGCAAAAAACATATATATGCAATAAATAAAGTGCTGATGAATATATAAATATTGTGACTCAGTATGTGAATGATACATGTCACTCTATGTGACCCAACATGGTGCATAAGATAAAGTGCAAGAATATATAGTTCACATATACGATAATATCCGTGTCACTGCGTCGTGACTATACATGCATATATACATGCATATAAAGTGATATATGAAAGCATAAAGTCCTTAATCTCCCAGTAGGTAAGAGCAAGAAAACAAGAGAAGAACACTGCTAATTTTCCAGGTTTCCTGCATGAACTGCAACAAAATGGCGGCGGACCTGCCCTGCCACTTCCGTCCAACTGCGCACGCATGTTACCATAGCAACCAGGCACAGGACAGTCTTCTCTTGTTTTCTAGCTGCTGATAGAGATGTGAAGCTGGAGAGGAGTGTTGTGCCCAGGGAGGAGGAGATGGTAACCTGTCATGGAGAATGTTCTGGGTGAAGCTATGAGCTGTACCTTCTAGAACCACTCTAGACAAGGCTCCTTGTGAGCTTTCCACCACCCACAGAGCCACTTGAAAGGAGGTTAGAGCCATTGCTGACAGCTGAATGAGCGGAGTGACAGCAGACCAGACCACACTCCAGAGGGATTTCCAGTTATTATTAAGAGCGTTATCTCTGAAATGCACATACTGATTGCGCATCTGGTGAGTGCGCAGTATTTTATCAATTTTGGATACACTATCACCTACTGGATTAGCCCACCAGTTTTTTGGGAATCCTTGTGATCTTACATGCACTTACCTACTGGGAAATTGAGGACTTTATTCTTTCATATATCACTTTATATGCATGTATAGTCACGACGCAGTGACACGGATATTATCATATATGTGAACTATATATTCTTGCACTTTATCTTATGCACCATGTTGGGTCACATAGAGTGACATGTATCATTCACATACTGAGTCACAACATCTATTTATTCATAAGCACTTTATTTATTGCATACATGTTTTTTGCACGTTTATATTGGATGCATTATTTGTGACAATTTCTATTTCAATTGCTGCACCCATTGTTTACAATATTTATTTGGAGGTTGTTTGGTACCTTTTTGGTGTTTCAGCGGCTGTGGCGACTTCTAGCACTTACTTACCCACCTTGTGCTTATTGTTAATGGCTGTGTGTTGAGTTATTTTGAGGGGACAGCAAATTTACACTGTTATACAAGCTGTACGCTCACTACTTTACATTGTAGCAAAGTGTCATTTCTTCAGTGTTGTCACACGAAAAAATAGAACAAAATATTTACAAAAATGTAAGGGGTGTACTCACTTCTGTGAGTTACAGTATAATATCGGGATGATGTCCAAGGATGTCCTACAGTCAGGAAGTGGTTAAGGGCAAAAAGCTGTGTGGTAATCTTTGAGAACTGACTTGCATAGATTTT
Source organism: Staurois parvus (assembly GCF_062004578.1). Classification (NCBI taxonomy): domain Eukaryota; kingdom Metazoa; phylum Chordata; class Amphibia; order Anura; family Ranidae; genus Staurois; species Staurois parvus. The sequence goes on from NW_028318331.1 coordinate 1,145,637, forward strand.
ATCACAAGGGCCAACAAAGTAACACTGGCTGGGAACATTTAACAAGTAAATTAGTGACACTTATGTTTTAATCAGGCTGCCTCTCACTTACTCAAGTCTATCCAACCGTGTCTTTGCGACCCCTGCACCTGTAATCCAGGACAACCAAAAGAGACAGATTTTCACAGGTCTGCGACAAATTTCTGATTTGACTCAAGATGTATCTTGCAGTAATTCAGTTGCATAATCTGTCTTGCTGTTACTGTCTAGTATTGCCTTGATGTGCAACAGAGCTGAAAAATGTTCCCCAAGGGATTAACAGCACTTGTAGTGGTAAAATATCACCATTTACAGAACGGGCTAAAAAAGTGTGTTAGGCATCTTTGTGGGATTTAAAAGATTTTATATATATATATATTCATTACCTGATAAAATGGGCTGTAAAGACTCATCCTTTACAACAACTGCCTGGTTCTGGACATCCCTGGAAAGATAGAAAGATAGGTCTATTCAGACTCAGTATTTAATGCCACTAGTGTAAAGAACTACTTAACCAGTATTTAAATGATTTAACAAATACCCCCATTTCTAATTTACAATTAATTTAAATTCAATTTGTTTTTGGTAATACCATTAAATGTACTAACTAGTGTAGCTTTTCACTACCCAGATACAAAGACTGCTGAAACCAGTATAACATTTTGTACCTACCAGACAGAAAGAGCAGCAGCAGCTGTAAGTGCCATGACATAATAACCTGTACATTGCAGTGTGGAAATAGAGGAGGACATGATGATAGGTGGGAATACTCTTCTTCCACTACTAGAAAACATGGACAACATTCGCTTTTCACAGGCCACACAGACTACCTCACTGCAGAATGATTGAAAAGATTTGAAGAGGTTATATGCACTCACAAACATATACACACAAATATTAAAAGGCCACAAAACTTACTTGCTGCCAGCTACTGCAAGGATTCGATTTGCCATTACAGTCTCCCACTCCTTTCCTTCCCGGTTACATTTGAGCCGGCTAAGTTTTGATCCAGCAACTACCCGGACTTCATTTTCTACTTCAATGTACATTGAGGGATCTGAGCTTATCTGAAAAGTTAGAGGATGGGTGACCCTGGAGTTAGACTTTTAACAAAAAAAAAACAAAAAACGATCAATCAAACCCAAGCAGGACTAAAACAGAACTGGATTGGTTGACAAATCAGTAATCATAATATTTTTAAACAACCGTTAAAAGTTGAACTCACTAAATGTGTTTTTAGATTGAACTATCATGAGCACCTACTCTGATTTGATATTGTCTGCCTGTAATTCTATGCACAGTAGAACACAGAATAGTACCTGGGAAAGGGAAGAAAGCACTCTCAGTCAAGGCCCTAATGACAGGGAATATGATTAAAGGAGGGGAGAGCACAGGTATGATCTCAGAGTCTTATTGCTCCTTAGCTGTTCAGTGTCTGGCTGAGGTAGGTCCTGGACTGGGCTGCATTGCCTAACTGAAGTATACTCGGCAGTGAGCTCCACGACTGCACTATATTGTCTGGCAGGGTTTTTTGGATTATGCCACTGACTAAACAGAAATCAAAATTCTATGGTGTCAAAAGAGTCCCCAAATATGCATTTCAACTGTTTAATCATTTGACAGCATTTTAGTTTTAAAGCAACCATAGGTATGAGATGGTGGCAAGCAATACTTCTTTACTTAAACATATATGCCATGATCAACCACAACAGAAACATCCCTGAAACAGACTTCTTCTCAGAATAAGATGGGTGAATGACAGAAACATGGTCAGCTGACAACTCCCTTTCCAAACAAACACACAGCAGATTGATCAGTGGCTCACTCCCTCCTCACTGGCTCATAGGCAGCAGTGGGAGCCATTGACTCCTGTTGCTGTCAATCACAGCCAGTAAGGAGGGGATGTGGGGGTGGGGTGGGGGGGACAAGCCAAGCTGTGTGTGTTTTTATGGACACACACGGAGCGAGCATGCACTGTTCCCATAGCAAGAGGCTTGCTATGGGGGGCACTCGGGGGGGGGGGGGTTTGGGTGGACCGTGCCAGTAGTGGTCCCCAGAAGAGGAGGATTGGGGCTGCTCTGTAGGAAACCACTGCATAGAGCAGGTAAGTATGACATGTTTGTTGTTTTGAAAAAATAAATAAAACTAAAAAACTGGAGCCTTTATAATCACTTTAAGTGCATTTTCCAGGAAATGATGACAGTCTATATACAACATAATCACTTCACCCTGATAGCATTTATTTTCCAACTGTACATTGAGCTGTGCATACACAGTTCCATGCACAATCATGGCATGATTTTATACCAGGACAAAGTAACTCCTATGCACCGGAGTTATGACATCTGGGTCCAGTCAATTACGGTGGAGAAACACTCAAAACCTGCATGGAGACCAAGAAAAAAAAAATGGAAGTGCAGTTGACAGAGAGGGCATTCCTGGGAGGAGAATACTTTACAAGTTAAGGGTGTCAGTTTGCTTAGCATACTTGCACAGTATGGAAAGAGCTCCAGGGAGCCCCATCATTTTTATACAATTTAGTTTCTTGAGAGGGTTATATAAACCTATGTATTAAAGCAAAATATCCTTTTAAAAGAACTCTGGATTAGGGCCTTGTAAATTATGCAAAAAAGCTGGTGCTTTATTAATGGTTCAAAAGGAGCTATACATAGTGACTTACCTGTACAGTAAAGGATTTCAGGGAGGCTGGAGTTGGCAGCCTGAGTGTTAATGCTGGCGTAGTTACACATGTTAACTCCTTCTCAGAAGTTGTTGCCACTTGAGACTAAATAAGCAAAATACAAACATAACTGTACATTATTCCAATTACTAGAAGGCTGCAGAAACCAAAATTAAATGTTAAAAAAAAAAATCTTTAGCAATCTACTGGAAAATCAAAAAGATAATGTTTGAAAAATGATAGCAATCTTTTCAAAACTAAATTTAATAGCACAGATTTGCTCAATTAGCTTGTTCAGGGGGCCATGGATGCATACAAAACCTGTGGAAAAACTTAACAGAGAAGCAAAACAGCATATACTGTAAATCCTATGGATGCAAGAGGAAAACCATATCCACTCAAGTCGCTCAGGAAAATGTACCCTACATCCTCTTATCACAAAAAGTATTGTTCAGTGTTCTTAGAAATTACCAGTCCAAACAGCATTAGCTGTTTAACCCTTTTGCCACTGGACTAATTTTTCACACACACTAAAATGTACAGTTGTAGCCTAATTTTTTTTTTTTTTATCTGTAAGGAACCCACAGAAGAAAGAAAAAAAATTGTAGTTTCCATTTTTTTTTAGGATTCAAATATTTATCTAATCTGTATTTGCACCAAAAATATATTAAAATTAATTTTAGTGCACACAAACGCAATTTATTCTAATTTTTTCTTTGTAAAATTGAGACAGTCAACAAAATTGAAAAAAAAAAAAATTAAAAAGGACAACATACACCAAATAGAATTGCAGATAGGCTTTAGAAAACCTTATCAGTTTAGGATTAAGCATCAAGGATAGCCCTAGAGTTATTACTCTTGAGTGTGGGAGAGAAACTGAGGGAGAGGTGAAGCACTGTATTTTTTTTGGAAGAAGAAATCACCTCTGAAGCAGTGTGTCCACAGACTAGAAATCAGCTGAATTTCAGTTTGTGAGTACTACTGTCTGTTCAACAGAAGCTAGTCTAACAGTCCTGCTCGAAAACCAGCATTTGATCAGAGCTTTCAGCTAATGGCAGCTGATCTGTGTATTCTGGCAGGGAGGGGGTAATGGACTTCCCAATGTAAGAATACAATATCACAGCAGGAGAGATCCCATCAACATCAGGGATCCGTCTTTTTTTTTTTATATAACCTGCTGGTTGCAATAATAATAAAAAACAAAAAAAACAAACTGCACAAGCCTAACTTTAGATGTGCTACATGTGTGGCTGTTGCTGGGTTTACATAAAACGGTTAGTGTAGTTCTTTAAATTTTAGCCCGTGGTGCCTCAAGATTGTGCATAATCGTAAAGGATGCCTTGACTGAAAAAAAGTTCAGAAACAGTGCTTTAAAGATTCGAAAAGGATGTGCAACGCTTGTCAACTGCTTGCAGAATTTCATGCCATTCATAACAGCATTTACAAGCAAAGACTAAACAATGCTCATATGATGTGCCCATACAAAGAGAAAAAAAAACAAAAAGGCTGTTGGTTCACTGCCAAAGTGTAAGCACCATAGCAGCTGAAAGCTGTGCCTTGTGTCCAACTCCAGCCAATTTTTTTTTTTTTGGAATAATGTAGGAACTGGTTTTGAGGATTGTCTTAGTCCCTTTTGAATCTTCCCTTTATTGTTAGGACACCCATGACTTGAAAAGGAAATTAAGAGAAATATCTCCAATGCGGTCACAAACTTCAACAAACACCCAAGTGAAGCTCTACCCTAGCAAAGTTGTTTTAATACTGTGCTCCCATTGGGGAGATTTTCTTTCACTTTCTGTTGTCTGGCACTTATCAAATAGACAGACAAGGGAGAATAAACTCCCAAATCAAGACAAATGTAGCAATAAATTTAACAAAGGTTTGTCCAAAACAAAATTCATCTGGAGTGGGGTTTTGCTGCATCATAAGGGTAACAAGAGAATGTGGCCATTGAACTATACCAAAATAATCAAATACAGTGCAGTTTTGGGGTTGTGAATTTTGTTGCACATGCTAAAAAAAATTTTTTTTTAAAATTATATATATTTGTTACCTGCACAGCAAGAGAAACGGATATAAGCCGAGAGTCTTTCCGAGGTCGTCCCTTCTTTCTCTTTTCACCAAGGTCTGCATCCATTTCGACCTTTCGCTTGGAAAGAGATTTTGTTACAATCTTTCCTTCGCTGTCGCTACTGCTGTCCACGGGGTCACGCTGCTTTGCTTCTTTAGTAGCATTCTGATCTTTCAGTCTGTGTAAATAATAATATAGAAGGTATACTGGGAACTGATAGATGTTATTTAAACCAAAAGGTGTCTACAAACATTGGATCCAGCTATACAGGTGCATCTCAATAAATTAGAATATCATCAAAAAGTTAATTTAAGTAATTCAATTCAAAAAGTGAAACTCATTATATAGATTCATTATACACAGAGTGATTTATTTCACGTATTTCCTTCTTTCAATTTTGACTATCGTGGCTTACAGCTAGTGAAAACCCAAAATTCAGTATCTCAGAAAAATAGAATATTGTGCAAAAGGTCAATATTATAGACTCATGGTGTCACGCTCTTATCAGCTATTATATATATTCTAATTTTCTGAGATACTGAATTTTGGGGTTTCACTAGCTGTAAGCCATAATCATCAAAATGTAAAGAAAGAAATGCTTGAAATATATCACTGTGTGTAATGAATCTATATAAATATACGAGGGGGGGGGGAGAGAGGGGAGAGGGGAGAGAGGGGGGAGGAGAGAGAGGGGAGAGAGGGGGGAGGAGAGAGAGGGGAGAGAGGGGGGAGGAGAGAGAGGGGAGAGAGGGGGGAGGAGAGAGAGGGGAGAGAGGGGGGAGGAGAGAGAGGGGAGAGAGGGGGGAGGAGAGAGAGGGGAGAGAGGGGGGAGGAGAGAGAGGGGAGAGAGGGGAGAGAGGGGGGAGGAGAGAGAGGGGAGAGAGGGGGGAGGGGAGAGAGGGGGGAGGGGAGAGAGGGGGGAGGGGAGAGAGGGGAAAGAGGGGGGAGGAGAGGGGAGGAGAGAGAGGGGGGAGGGGAGAGAGGGGAAAGAGGGGGGAGGAGAGAGAGGGGAGAGAGGGGGGAGGAGAGAGAGGGGAGAGAGGGGGGAGGAGAGAGGAGAGAGAGGGGAGAGATGGAGGAGGAGAGAGAGGGGAGAGAGGGGGGAGGAGAGAGAGGGGAGAGAGGAAGGAGGAGAGAGAGGGGAGAGAGGAAGGAGGAGAGAGAGGGGAGAGAGGAAGGAGGAGAGAGAGGGGAGAGAGGAAGGAGGAGAGAGGGGAGAGGGGGGAGGAGAGAGGGGAGAGGGGGGAGGAGAGAGGGGAGAGGGGGGAGGAGAGAGGGGAGAGGGTAGAGGGGGGAGGAGAGAGGGGAGAGGGTAGAGGGGGGAGGAGAGAGGGGAGAGAGAGAGGGGAGAGGGGAGAGAGAGAGGGGAGAGGGGAGAGAGAGAGGGGAGAGGGGAGAGAGAGAGGGGAGAGAGGGAGGGGAGAGAGGAGAGAGAGAGGGGAGAGGGGAGAGAGAGAGGGGAGAGGGGAGAGAGGGGGGGAGGGGGGGGAGAGGGAGGGGGGAGAGGGAGGGGAGAGGGAGGGGGGAGAGGGAGGGGGGAGGGAGGGGGGGGAGGGGGGGGAGGGAGGGGGGGGAGGGGGGGAGAGGGGGGAGGGGGGAGAGAGGGGGGGGGGGGAGGGGGGGGAGGGGGGGGAGGGGGAGGGGGGGGGGAGGGGGGAGGGGGGAGAGGGGGGAGGAGGGGAGAGAGAGGGGGGAGGAGGGGGGAGGGGAGAGATAAGGAGATATTGCACCTGTACTGAAGCAGCACAGGAATGGCATTCACAAAGAGGCATTGCCATTTCTGCACACGTGTGAAGCCGCTTGCCCGCAGCAGGGCTGAATGTAAGTAAATCCACCTGCCCACACATCAGGTGATATGATTTACGCATCCCTGTACATTTCTGCATGTGCCCAGTTTTCAGCTTCCAGGTAGAAGCTTGTCCAGATAACATCATAAGTTTTTTGAATTGACCATGTCCAGACATGCATTCCCTGATGTCTTTGGCCACCTTTAGAAAATAAAGTGTCAATTACAAAGTTGCTGTACATACTTGTCTGCAGCATTCTGGTTCGTGTGAGAAACCCCTGTTGTGCCTGACGTGGCTTTCGACCGCTCTGTAAATCGCGAGTCTAGTGCTTTCATGGGTTCAATCTTAGGCTGAGTCGAGACACCTGCGAGGGCCGTAGGAGTAGCAGCGGAAGCATTTCCACTACAAGAAATGAAAAAATGGAATTACTAACACTCTTCAACAACACAGAAAGAGGCATATTATGCTTTGTATCAATTAGGGTTCTTTAAGGGCAATACTGCACTTTACTATTGGATGCATCATGCATTGCAAGCCCTTGAAAAACAGGAATTTTTATACGTGTAAAATAATTTACTTGGTGGTCATCAGGGGACAAAGAATCAGCAGAATTCACAAACAGCAGGTTATACTGCTGCCTTCAGGAGGAATTAATGACAAAAAAAAAAAAAAAAAAAAGCCACGTATAAACCTTCCCACTCCCATGATGCTTTAAGTTTTGTTGCAAAAGCAGTATTAGAAGTAGATCACATATTCAGAGGGCTGTAACCTGTGTCTCTCAATGAGTTCAAAGTAAAGCATTTTATGGGGAGAGAAAACAAAAAAAAAACAAAAAACAGTTTGTTTCCCTAATCGTTCATCAATGGATACAGGATCAGCAGAATTAAGGAACACTGGGACGTCTTAAAGCAATCCAACTGAGGGGAGGGCAACACATGAACAATGTTAATGGCCCAAGAAAAGACAACAATGAAACAAAATGGGGATGCCTGCGCAGAGAAATTAAGCAATGGGAGAGTTAGGATCATTTCACATCTGTATGCTGATTTTTAGGTGTGTTGTATTTAAGGCACATTACCTTTCACCTCTTTAAAATGTGAATTTTAAATGAAACATATAATGAAACATACTGTATACACACATCAATGAAACGTCTAAAACACTAAAATGCATGAAAAGTTTATTATCAATCACACCTCTCTTTGTTTGGAATTTCTTCTGTAGATTTTGCATTTCCCATAGGCTCCAAGCTGGACTTGGCGCCCTGTGAACTAGTTGTGTTGGAATCCACAGATATGAGCTGCTGGTTGCTCTGTGAGGAGAGCATGGAGCCTGCCAGTGACCCCGATATTGGGATACTATTGAAAAATGCGGTAGAAAAGTCTCTGGAAAAAGAACAAAAAAAAACAAACATTAATAAGTACATAAAGTAAGCCTCACAATCAGCATGTAGATAACATTTACTGCATCAGCAAATTGTACTTACCCAGTATCCAGCTGGGCAATACACAATGGGGTAATTCTACGACGACCATCTGCTGTTCGCGTTTCCACTTGTTTCTTTAAAAGATTCTAAAACATGCACAAAAATGTAGCTAATACAGCAAATCCTAACTGGAAAACATTTACTTTACTAAAGCACTGTGTTTCAAACAATTGCCAATATGTCTGCAAAGATTCTCATTTATCCAGGTCATGGCAAAGCTAATAGTCGCATTCAACTGGATTTGATTTCTAATGTTAAAGACATTTCACAGCTACTTTCAAGTCACTTCAGTTCCAGGAAGGTACCCCAGCATTTAATATCTATATCCAATTATGTTATACCTACACAGTCCATGGTGATTAGAATAAAGTGTCTGTGCTACCCATGTGGATAGAAGTGCTGGGGTATCTTCTCGACACAAAGTGGAACTGAAGAATTGGCTTGAATGACAAAAAGGAAACTCTTAAAGTTACTAAATCCACAACCGTAAAATCAGTCTGCATATGCAGTAAAGCATGCTTGTTATACTCATTATGAATCCTAAGGGGTTAATTCTCCGCATTGTGTAAAAAGGCTGTTCTGTCATCTCTGTGCCTCCAATTCTTTTACTCTCCCCAATTCATCTGCTGATAGTACAGAGCTCTAGGAGTCACTCTGCACATGCTCAGTTTAGTGTGTATGGCTAGAGAGTTGTTTTTTTCTTTGGGAGGGTGGATGTGGTCAGCACAGGGCCAATCAGCACTGTCCATTCAAAAGGGTCAGGGGTCATGCAGCCTCATAGGACAGTCTGAACAGAATGAAAACTCATCCTAAAAGATTACCCAGTGCTTAGCTGGACATTAATAGAAGTCACAAAACTGCTATATACTGCTGATGAGAAAAAGGTATTTAGCAGTTTATATTTATGAAGAGAATTGCATTTCCATTTTCCGTTTACTTTTTTAGACAAGATATAGTGAATGCAAGGTCCTGGGTTTAGTAACACTTTAAACATTACGGAACCAACCCAGTTGAAGGCAACCAGCTACTACTAGCTATCCCGCAGAATTGCCATTTCTTTTAAAAAATACCTTTTCTGTCTACACATAATGGTCCTGTCTGGTAGTTCAGCCCTTCAGGACCAAAAAGTTTCACATCCTAACTCACCTCCTTGGCCATCCCAACTATGCTGCTAATGCCGTAATGCTTTTAAACAAGCAGCCCCAAGACATCCTAAATGTACAACATAAATTTTTGCTGTGAGTGCTTACAGCAGCTAAACAAATCATAGCTAGGGCTTGGAAGATACTAAAACTGTGCTCAACTAAAACTACACCCAATTAGTAAAATGTCATAAAAGTATGAAAAGCAGACCAGGTAAAAGCCTTACAAAACATGAGCTAACAAAGCCTGATGCTGAATAGCCCAGGAAGCACCTGGTAGAATGGGTTGTCACCAAAAATACAGTGACTTTGCCCTTTAGACCATGAACGTGAGAAATGAGTTGACAAATCCATTGAGAAATTGAAGATTTGGGAGATGCATGACCCTTCCTTGGCCTTCCAGAAGCACAAAGAGTGAATCAGACTGACAGTAGCTGCCTTCAGATAAATTTTGACTGTTCAAAACACATTCAAGTTATGAAGAGCTTTGTCCTGTGGCATCTGAGGCTTAGGATAGAAAGAAGGTAACAACGCCCTGGTTAAGATGGAACATATAAACCACCTTAGGTAAAAAGGTCAGCTGAGGCTGCAAGACCAACCTTGTCCTGATGGATCACCAGGAACGGTTTCTTACAGGCAAGAGCTGCCAATTCTGAAACTCTGCGAGCCAAAGTAATGGCAACAAGAAAAATAATCTTCCAAGTAAAATATATTAAGTACTGGAAAGATTCAAACTGAGATTTCTGTAGTCCAAAAAGTTGAGGTCTCACAGAGTCTTAACCAGTGGAACAATGTGGAGAAATGCCAGGATGCTGTCCATGCCATACACATGAGGATGAAATCCCCTCCAGCCTCACACTAGACAAAAAACATACTCCCAAGTTCTGTGGTAACTCTTCCTTGAAATCACCTTCCTAACTTTCAGCAGGGTAAAAATGTCCAAATCCGATACACCTCTGCCTCTCAAGATCCTAGATTTTTTTACAGCCATGCTGTTAAAGCCAGTGGCTGTAAAGAAGGATGGCAGATAGGACCCAGCAAAAAGAGGCTGGGTTAATCAGGTAGAGTCCATGGTTCTCCCACAGATAAATGTACAATATCGGAGTACCACATCCTCCTGGGTCAGGCCAGGGCTATCAGGATCACCAGAATGCCTAACACCTGAATGTGAAGCAAACGAGGTAAAAGCTGCACCCATGACGTAATGATATTTTTCCTCCTGAGCAGCCTAACTTCTGGTGCCTCCCTGATAATCTATGTAACCCATCACTGTGGCGTTGTCCAACTGAACTCCTACAGGGAGGCCCTGTAGCTGCACCAACTGGTACAGTAAAGCATGACGAATCGCCATTAATTCCAGGAGGTTTATGGACAATGACCTCTCCTGCAGTGACCAATAGATGTCCAGAACTGTACCTCAACCTAACAGACTGGTGTCTGTCGTCAGGTCCCTCCAAGACAGAGTGAGGAATGATTTTTCCCATCTTCAGCATTCGCAAAGAGATCCACCAATCCAGAGGCAGTCTTATTCTGGGGTTTAACTGTATCAGGTAAGCCCAAACAACTAATCCTTCTGTCCCTGTCGATAGGACATTCAGTTGGAGGGGCCTGGAATGAAAATGGGCAAAGGAAACTGCCTCAAAAAGAAGGCTACCATCTTTCCCAAAACCGTCATGCAAAGCTAAAATCAAGAGATTTATCAGGTTTGAAGCAACTCCAGCAAGGCATTTGTCTTGGGGTTGATCAATCTGGATTGGATTGTGTCCAGCAGCAGGCCAAAATTTTCCAACCTTTGGGTTGGGACTAAAGGCTGACTTCTGAAAATTCAGGGCCCATCCAAATCTCTCCAGAGTCTCATTCACATTTAAAAGCAGAAGTGGAGCAGACTGCTCCCTCAGTAGCAAGTTATCAGGGTAACCTATGACAGGAATACCCTGATTAGATAAAAGAGTCTGGGACTTAGGCTAGCACCTTGGTGAATACTCTGGGAGCTGTGGACAGGCCAAATGGCAGGACCACAAACTGAAAATGGTGGTTATCCGCCGCAAACTGTAGGTACTTTTGGTGAGGTAGGAAAATTGGGATGTGCAAATAAGCATCCTTGATATCCACAGATGCCAGAAAATCTCCTTGTTGGAGGGAGGCAACAACTGACCGCATTGATTATATACTTCTGTACTTGGAGAAACTTGTTGAGTCTCTTAAGATACAGGATGCAATGAACATGGTCGTTCAGTTTCAGTTAGGAGGTTCATGTAGAAACTCTGGAATGATCACTCCTTGAGATAGGTGATAATCGAGAGCTTGAAAAAGAACATTCCTCTTTACAAACTGAAAAACATTTAAAAGCATGAAGCACGGAGAGTGAAGGCTCTGAAATTCTAGCTTGCATGATTTAGCCACTAAGTTGCAGACCCAGTCATCCACAAAGTCCCCCTGTCAAACATCTGTGAAGGCCTACAAACATTCCCCTGAGTCAGTGCTTCTCAATTATTTTCTGTCATGCCCCCCCTAGGAAGAAGAAAAATTTTGCGCCCCCCGCGCGACTGTAAATAGTATCAATTGTTATAAGTAGGAATAGTGCCCCATCATTGGTGTCAGTGGGAGGAATAGTGCCCCATCATTAGTATCAGTGGAAGGAATAGTGCCCCATCATTGGTGTCAGTGGGAGGAATAGTGCCCCATCATTGGTATCAGTGGGAGGAATAGTGCCCCATCATTGGTGTTAGTGGGAGGAATAGTGCCCCATCATTGGTATCAGTGGGAGGAATAGTGCCCCATCATTGGTGTCAGTGGGAGGAATAGTGCCCCATCATTGGTGTCAGTGGGAGGAATAGTGCCCCATCGTTGGTATCACTGGGAGGAATAGTGCCTCATCGTTGGTGTCAGTGGGAGGAATAATGCCCCATCATTAGTATCAGTGGGAGGAATAGTGCTCCATCATTGGTGTCAGTGGGAGGAATAATGCCCCATCATTAGTATCAGTGACACCAATGATGCGGCACTATTCCTCCCACTGACACCAATGACACTTGCTAACCCCTGTTGCAGTATGGTGCTGCTGCAGCCAGCATATGTGGTTGCAGCAGCACCTCTGCACTGCACACTTACCGGCTTTTCCCTCACTCGATTTTCACGGGTCCGCTCGGCTCCGCCTCCTCGTCCGTGATTGGCCGCCTGTGTACCTTTCCTGAGCTACAGTTCTGGCGGCCAATCACCGGTGAGGAGGCGGAGCCGAGCGGCAGGAGTGAGGGAGTGGCCGGAGTGACGGAAGGAGTAGCGCTTCCTGGATGGATCATCGTGGGAGCCAGGTAAGAGACAGCAGCCCTCTGCCCACCCCTGTACGCGCCCCCCTTGATGGAGCATCGACCTAGAAACTAAGAGAACAAGGCTAATCCTCCTGGTATCTGCCCGAATCAACTAGCTCAGTGATCAGGGTCTCTATTTCCCTACACTGGGTGAGTCCAAACCTTGAAGCTTTGACATTTTTACAGCTGCAATCACCGGTTGTAAGGCTGCCCTTACAAGAGCAAGAGAGACTTCAAATAAGGGCTCAAGAAGTTTGTCCAAAGAATCTTTAAACACCAGGACCTCGTCCACTAGAAATAAGAGGATCTCCTGATAAAGTAAACATTCAGATCCACCATTGGCATACTCCATTTCTTAGTGAACTCACTTTCCATGGGTTCTGTTGAGCAAGTTCTTTAGCTGGGTACACACGGCTAAACCAACCAACTTTTGGTCAGTGTATACAACTGTCTGTCCGACAGAAGCCGGACTAATGACCAGCTTTTGTCAAAGTGAAATGCTGAAAAAACTAGCATCTAATCAGTGATTGCTGCCAATGGCTCAGAGCGCTGATAAGTTTTTGCTAGCAATAGAGGGGAAACCCTGTCAGATCACTGCAACATTGCTTGTGTTGAGGCAGCTATTTGTCAGTTTTTTCAGTTCAACACGCTGGTTAAATGGAGAGAAAAAAAAAAAAGACAGTATACCCAGCTTTTTTGTGGAATAAGGAACACCTTATCAGGGTGAACCCAGTCCACGTATAACCCATCTTTTTAAGGAGTATGTACAGGGAAAGATTGGAGATACTGTGCCGGGCACCATAATTCTAATATTGTAGCCTATGGGACCCTCAGGAAGCAGTAGCTAAGTTAGTCCAGATCACTTCCACGAGGCCTTTTGGGTCTAAGATAACCCCGGACCCTGGGATTCCTCAGAAGAGGAATTTTCCACATCCTCTCCTTTCAGAAAAATCACTTCCCCTTCCACCTCTTCCTCTTGTTAATCCTTGGTAGGGTCCTCATCCGAAGAGGAGGAGGAGTGGGAAAGCATTTATCCTTGCAACCAAAATGGTCTAAACTGGCAAGGACTGTGGTGCTGTAACCCAGCAGAGACAGAATTCTTCCCATGACACAAAGGAACTGGAGGGAAGGTGCCCCAACGGTAGTAAAAAGTGATTTAGAAACTAACCGGATCCCAGGGGATATAATGCAAGGAAACAACCACCAGGTTCCTCCCTACTTGATAAAAGGATTTTGGGAACCCTTTCTTCCCTGTTTTCTCCCTCAGACATCCCAAAGACATGGCCTGCCAACAGTATAAACATGGTCTATTGAAAATACAGTAGCAAGCTCGGAGGAGCAGGAGCTATTTCAATTAGACATCCATGCTGATACCCACAAAAAAAAAAAGGAGAGACTGTTTCCCAATAACTCCTGCCTCTGTTTACCAGTGGTCCACCTCCCCAATAAAACCGCAGTGTGTAAGAATACTTGCCGTTTAGAGCCAGCTGTAAAAACACAAGTGCCTATCTTGTCAAATGTGGAAGCTTCCAACATAGTGGGTACCAGTAGTCTTTGCCCCTTCTGTGAGGTACCAAGCCCATGCTGCACAACTTCTGGCATAGAGGCAGAGTGTTTCTTTCTCTGCCCCCTCCAGCAGGGCCAAAAGGTTCCTAGATTGCCCTTAAACTGCAGGACAGGCAGTGGAAAAAAAGTAAAGTAAAAAAACATTAAGATGTAGGGGAGCACAGGGGCGAAGGTGGGGACTGGAGAGGCCAGAATACTGGAGACAAAAGCACCAGAAACTGCCTTTAAAAATGTGAAGGGGAAAAAAAAAAGAAAAAAGGAAATCAGCAACTATAGTGCCCTAACCTATCAATATTACCTACATGATAAAAGCAGGTATGAACCTGTAAAAAAATTTGAACAGAAAAAAATACTTCAGAACAAAACTGGAGCTTCCCTTTAAAGCTGGTACAGCATTAGTGAACTATAAATATTAATATTGTACAAGTTCAAATGGATAAATTCGTATAAAATTGCAGACGTGTTGCTGTTTCATTACAATACTGTACCTTCCTGATGTCTTCTAGGCTCTCTCCATTTACCATGCTGGCTACTTTAGGCGCCTGGGTCTCCCTGTGTACAGCTGCACCATGTTCTCCATCCTGCTGTGCTTGCTGCCTCTGTTGAAACTTCAGCATTTCAGGATTCTCTATGATGGTGTTAGAAATCTGCGACCCCGTTGTGATGGCAAGACTTTTTCCGTAAGTGCTTTGGTGGATGTTGTTCTGAATCAGAATTAGTAAAGGATTGAATGATATAAATTTAAAAAAAAAACAAAAAAAAAAACTATGACAAGTGATACAAATATACAAAGAAGAGGTAACAGTCGTGAGCAGAAGAATCTTTCCATAAATGAAAGAAGTATATTATATTGAAAAAAATAAAAAATGCATACAAGAATATGGAATTTTTATCACCTTCTCCTCTTCACTCAGTGGATCACCCAGTTCATCTTGTGAAAAATCCAAGTAAGCGACTGATCCATCCATTGAACACACTAGTATTCCCAGCCCATTTAACGTCCTGTAAATAACCCAGGGGATAAACTGTTATGAAATGCTAAAATAATGAAGTGGCTGGAAAGCAGAACATAGTGGGGTGGAGGATAAAAGCATTTGTCACTTGTCCAGAGTTTAATTCATGAATTAAACCCTTGGGGCAGCAGTGACTGGAAGAACAAATATTTTAGCCATGTTACAGTATGATAAATACAAGCATCACAACACTCATACAGGGCATGTGGATACCACACAATATAAACCAGGAAAGAAAAAAAGTGTGTGTGTGTACAGTCACTCAAAGATTTTGATTGAATACACGGCAACTCAAAAAAAAAATAAAAATGTTCTTGCCAAAAATAAACTACTGTTCATCGGCTCTCAGGGTAGGTCTCATTGTTTGACTACCAATCATTACTGCACAGGTTTCAAATCAGCAGTTAGAGAAGAGGATTGAAAAGACTGCCCCTATGTTCACAGATAATCTCCCCTATACTGAAAAACACACTTAATGTACATTTACCCACAATTAGTACACCTATTCCCAAAATTTTTTTTCTCCTGTCAGGCTTTACCGCTATCCAGGTCTCCTTCAGGACATGTCCCCATACTTTCTATTCTGTGCAAACCTTTTACCAGACAGGAAGAGATGAAGAATTTGCAATATGGGAAAAAAAAAAAAAAGCGGACAGAGCTTCCAACATTCTGATTTTTTATTTCCCTCACTTCCTGTCCTGGAGACAACCTTTTTTTATTAACCTTAAAGAAAGACTAAGTTTTTGGGTATATATACACACTTTAAAGTTTAAGACGTTCCTCTTAAAAGTAGGCCTCTCACCTCTTTCCTCTGTTTTCAAGTATGCATTTCAGGCATCATTTTCTATTTTTAGCCAGGTATGCTGGCTGCAGCAGCACCATGCTGGAGCAGGGGTCAGCAAGTTAAGTGTCACTGGTGTCAGTTGGAGGAATAGTACCCCATCATTGGTGTCACTGATACGAATGATGGGGCATTATTCTTCCCACTGATACCAACGATGGGGCACTATTCCTTCCCCACTGTCACCAATGATGGGGTACTATTCCTCCCACTGACACCAATGTTGGGACACTATCCCCCCCACTGACACCAATGATGGGGCAATATTCCCCCCCCCCCACTGACACCAATGACGTACTATTCCTTCCACTGACACAAGTTGTCACAGCCTGGTGCCCACAGTTGAGATGCCAGCGCCGTGGCGAAGAGGAGGAGAGAAGGGACTGCGCAGGTGAGAACATTGCTGGACCCTGAGACAGGTAAGTGTGTGTTTATTAAAAGTCAGCAGCTACAGTTTTTGTAGCTGCTGACTTTTAATAGACACTAAAATGGCTGGAACTCCACTTTAAGATGAACCCTCTTAAAAAGGGTGCAGTACAACGTATCCAGAGCAAAATTAGGTTAAAAAAAAATAATAAAACGTATGCCAAACAAAAGAAAACAATTACCATGAGATGTCCATTATAGATTTGTCAAACAGATCATGGATTACCACCAACGGTCTTTTAAGGCAGGTAAGCTACAGGAAAAAAAATATCCTCTATTACTACTAACAAAGTCCTGTTTCATGTCATAATGAAAAACTGGTATGTTACAAATATATAATCCTGACTGAAGAACTGGGAGAAAATTTTGGGGGAAAACAAATTGAAATCCTGAAAAAGGCAAGGAATTAATATTTTCTTGCCTAGTGTAATGCTTGCTTTTGGGTTTAATATGTTTGCTTTTGGGTTTAATATGGCTTTATTATATTGCAGCTTACCAAATCCTAGACGCGATGGCTGTATTAGTTTCCTTTTTTTAGCTTTCTTCTATTTTCATCTGGCGATTCAGCCAGCAACTGTGCTGTTTTTCAGAAGTTCATGCAGCCACCACATCTAATGATTGGTAAGCTGCAATACAATACATTTTTGGTTTGCGTTTAGGCAACATCAAAAGGGAACAGAGTCACATGCAGCTCCTTGGTATAACCTACCCCTGCCTAATCTACATTATGGAATCAACCTGAGGGAAGAATAATTACAAGGTTTACCATTCTATCTATTCCATATTATTCACACATTGAGCAGGAATAATTTATGCTTTTCCACATTGCACACAAAAGTAGCTTGGGCGAACACCCCCCTCCAGCGCCATCACTTTGGGTCCTGGCAAAACCCTTCGGCACATCTGCGCACACGCATGTGTTTTCCTGCACATTTGCAAAGAGAAGTTTTGGGAATCCCTTAATAGCTGTCTTTGCACATGTACGGAAAACCACACGTATGGGCAGATATTTGGGGAAGCCCACGAGTGCGCAGATGTGCTACAGGACTTGATCAGGACCCGAAGCCCTGTAGCACATCTGGGCACATGCAGGGGGGCATGGTGGAAATAAACATCACACACATCTTTGCAACACAAACATATGACACCAGTTTAAAAAAAAAAAACAATTTATGTTCAACAATAAAGGTGTGTGTGAGTGTGAGGGGGGGAGGGGTAAATCAGGGTAACATCACACTTTTGAATGAAGATCCGCGTTAAACTAGCTGCATGATGGTCAATGAGGGTTAGCTAAAGCAGACAAATTAAAAGCAGTTTGAGGAGGATGGAACATGGAAAGAATAAATATGAAGCTTTAAGATTAAGATTTTACTCACCCACACAGAAAGTGAACGATCCTTGCTACCCACTGCACAGCAGCAGTACGGACAACTAGCCTTATTGGAGCTCCCATTCTTTTGCTTCTTTTTGAAGATTTTTGGATTAAATTTCTAGAAAGAATAATGTTAACAATGT
The DNA here is from genome assembly GCF_062004578.1 of Staurois parvus. Lineage (NCBI taxonomy): Eukaryota > Metazoa > Chordata > Amphibia > Anura > Ranidae > Staurois > Staurois parvus. The sequence continues at coordinate 1,163,490 of NW_028318331.1, forward strand.
TTTCTTATCAAGCCAAACTGACAAGATTGTTAAGCAGATCACAAGGAGAAAAAAAAAGCCACTGCAGATGAACTCTCAAAATTCTGCATAGCCAATTATCTTCATTGTGAAACCTGAACTATAAAATGACAGGACTGTTACAAGCTGCTTTGGGCAACAGCTATACTTCTTCTATAACCTTTTCATACAGGAAACCAACAATATATTGACCTATTCATCCAAAAAGTAATTCGCCAGTAAGCAACAGAATATATATGCCAGAAATTGTAATTGCCCATCAATAAAAAAAAGTTAGTGTAGCAGGTAGAAAAAAACAAAACAAAAAAAAAAAAAAACCTAAAAACAATGTTCTCCATGTAATATAAAAGTGCAGTTGATCTTACCACAACGGTGACTGCTTTTCGATGTCCCACAAAGTCCATGTTGGTTTTCCAACCATCACGCTCAATAATCTGGGCTGTTGGCCCAGAGTTGTTCATTGCATGAGCTGACACCAGGTAATGTCCATCAGGGGACCAACTAAGACGCAAGACGTGGGTGGTTCCTCCACACTATGAGAAAGGTTTGGAGTGCCAAGAGTTAGTTACATGCTGGGTTCAACCACAGCTGTTACAGTAGTATATAATAGTCAAATAACCTAATAAAAATCAGTCATTTTCTTATACTCCATGGGTAAAAGAAAGGGTAAAAAATTCTTGCAATTAAAACAGCGTTGTAATTGTTTGTCCAGCCATTAAGGTCATGCATGCTAGTCCCACTAAATGACTTGTACCTCATCGAATGGTTTGGTGATACTGGTTTCGAGCTGCCAGTCCATGGTTCGCCAGACCTTCAGGCTGTGGTCATCTGCTTGAGAAGCAATGTACTTTCCTACAGGATCCCAAGTAAGTCCCTTCACCAGTCCTGAGTGGCCCCTCAATGTGGCAATAATTTCTAGATTACAAAAAGAAAAAATTATCCATTTAAGAAGCTTCAGTGAATGTACAAGTATCATTGCATCATTATCCTTTACAGCTCATTCAGACAGCAGATTAGGGTCGTACTCCATGCAGATCTGCTGGCAGATGCGTGTACATCCATCTTGGAGCTGTGTGCAGACAAAGCTTCTGTGTTTGGATCAGTGCACCGGCTCCCGCCAGCATGTCAAACTGTCATGTGTGATTATGTCTGTTGGCACTGCGTATGCATCCAATTATGTGGGCTGTACGCATGCAGCTCTGAGGTAGAGGCACACGCATTTGCCAGTGACTCTGCATGGAGGACAACACCAATCTACTGTCTGAATGCCCCTTAGAAACTCGTATTAACTTCAGGGGAGGGGAATCTTTCTCACTTACCTGGAAACTTCAGTGCATTCCATATAACTACTGTATTATCCACACTACAAGAAGCTAACCAGGCATCATGAGGAGACCATGCCACATCCATTACATCTGAGAAACAGGTTTACAATGTAGTTAGTAGTAGCAGTGTAGTGGAAAAAAAAAAAACAAGTATATCAACATTTTGGTTTTAAATAATCTAGTAGAATTGTACAAGTTATGTTTAAAATTGTCATTATGTCATCCTCTACCAGAAAAGTCAATTTTTTTTGGAACATTTTAATTAACAATACTTTGTATTTACATTGTACTTACCTCCAGAATGATTCCTGAGAATGGTGAGGCAGCGCCACTGCTCTACATTCGCAAGTTTACTACTGGAGCCAAAAACAGTACTGGGTCCAATGTACCTAAAATTATAAACAGTACAGTTAACATATGTACATAAAATTCATACACCCACTTTAACCCCTTTAAATGCCTGCCCAGGCTCCCTTTAACTGTCCTAAACATCCAGGGAAACAGGAAGGATGGGCAATCGTGATCATTGTCACAGTAGTCACATGATTGGAATCCAGTCCCACTGATCTTTACCCTGGACTGAGAGCAGTTTTTGACAGCTTGGTCTCGAGCTGGGAGCAAGCTCTCAGCACATAAACATCAGGGGCTCAGCAACACGTGTGGCATGTGGGTGTTAAACCCCACCCTTTTGCCACTGCACGTGTTAGACGATAGTAAAGGGGTAAAAAGACAGCTGCCACATATTTCCCTTCTATCCTCTGATTACATATTAAATATTTTGTAGAAACTATATTATGTAGCCAATTTACATGCAATATCCATCAAGAGAACTAATAGGTTGTGAAGTTAAATTTGTCAGGTCTACAGTCAGAGTACAGATGCATTCAAATAACTTGTTAGATTAGCATTTGTAAGAATCTGAATCTCCAATCTTGTGTGGTTACCTAAAGCATAGCCTTACCTCACAGCGATTGCTCTATGTGTTTTTGTTTAGGCTGTATTCTTTGTCAGAGAAGAAGTGTCAGGCTCTTACAACACCATGGCAGCTAAACATTTTAACTGCCAAACCTCAGGACTGATAACAGACATCACCCCTGGGCTGAGTAAGCAGGGTGAAACCATCAGGGTCCATTCAAACTAGTCTTATGCAGTGATGCATTACCACATACACATTAATGCACATTTCATTAAGGCAGTCTGTTGAATTGGGCAGTTTTTAATTGGCTGACAATGCACAGCAGTGCATATTTTAATGGACGTTAACTAATTTTTTTCAATGCAGCTCACCAAACGTTCAGTGAGCTACAACACCAAGTGCACTGTAGTGCTGTTCAAAATGAAGGGCATTAAACGTACTGCACTTCAGCGTCATGCGTTTTCAGCTCATTACAGTACACTCATACATTAGTGCACTGGAATGCCATTCAAAATGAATGGCATCCCAACCTACCACAATAAGCTTCACGTGTTACCAAAACGCAACAATCTGAATTGCCCATCAATGAAAAAAAGCTTTTAGATTGTTTTCAAGTAAACCTAACAGCACCTGGGTACTGTACTGACTTTATGTGTAGTTTACCTAAACAGCTCAGGCAGGAAATAGGGTGCCCTCAACACCAAAAATCCAAGGAAGGAAAAGAAATAAGGGTGAGGATTCAGATTATAACAAATGCTCCATGGTGATCAAATTTTTTATCCATTGGCCTATAATTAAAGATGCAATCCTCTGCTCACCCAGATTTCTTCCAAACCATGATGAGCTTGTCATCGCCTCCAGATGCTAAATATGCTCCATTGTTAGACCATCGCACACAGTTCACACAAGCTGAAAGAAAATTTGCAAAGATTAATCCAATTTCTTATGCAAGTATGAATATACACTGCATCCACTGTTCAAATGCCATTTCCCCAACTCCGGAGCACTTGGCACAATTTTAACGTTTCCTGCTACCTGAAAAGCAAAGTTGGTAAACCCAGTGCAACCTTTAGTGATGTGATTTGGTACCTAGGTGGTTGTCCATTTGGCACAACATCTTGGGAATACTTTCGTTCTTTTCATCTTCCTCCTTAACAACAGGTGGCATATTCCATATGACAACTTTTCCAGAGTCTTGCCCTAGAATGACAACATTAAAATCCAAACCTGTGACACGCTTACTAAACAGCAAAACTTTGGTTAGTAACATTAAACCAGCCCTAAAGGATAAGTTCACCTTTGGGAACATGTTACATGTTCCACCCATTTTTAGGGTGGAACCTGTAACTTGTACCCATAGCTGCAGCTGTGCCACCCGCCACCCCCCCCTCCCTCCGACAGACAGTATGGGCAAACTTCTCCTCGTACCATCTGTAAGATTTGGGCTCCGCCCATACGGCCATGTCACTCATTCATAGAGTTCGGTGAATGAGTGCCGACAAGTCCCTGCAGCCTTAGCGGCTGTCAGCTTGTAGTTTTCAATGAACTACCACGGTGCTGTGGAGCGACGTGGTAGTTCATTGAAGCTTCCTGTCAGAATATCTGCTTGCTTATATATCCTGTACGGCAAGCAGATATTCTGACAGGTCTGCAGGAGACCTGCATGGCATCAGCGATCTACTGATCACTGGTGCAATGCTTTCCAGGCTCCTTCAGACAAAAATAATAAATGCACATTTTTTTACCTGCAAAAAAATGTGTAATTATTATTTTTGTCAAAGAAGTGGTCAGGATAAAAAAGTATTAGATAAAGGGGTTATTAATACACAAATGTAGGGGGTTATGTATACACAATCCACAATGTTATTGCACACTACAGCCTACAATTCACATCCCATTCATAAAACGTAGGCTGAATTGTGGCGTCTCAAACGTCCCATGAAGTTCTCTATGCTTAAAACTGCAAAAAGAACTCCGATTGGAGGAATGGCCAGTCACACAACTGACAGGTTATGTGACCAGGCTCTTGTTTTCAAAATGCCATTCAACTGAATAATGCTCTACTTGCTTCAGAGTCCAAAAGTAAGCAAAGCCCAATTCACATTTATAAAGCACACCACCATGCTTTACAAATATGCAGTGTGTGCGGTTTTTTTTTAAAGTAGGGGCAGTAAGGCCATACCACCGATTTATATCTGGGGCCAAAAATATATTTTTTAATTGATAACTACAAACATGTCTTAAATACAAACTATTTTTTCTTTTTTAAAAATAAGACGAACCAGCAAAGCCACCGCCTAACTACAAAGGCAAAACTGTGCAACAAGCTTGACACTAATGTGTAAAAATAATTGGGGTTCTGTGCCTTCCACTTCATCCACTGAGTTTCTGAATATGATTCAAAGTGGAACTTTATGCAAAAAATGAAAACGGGCAAACAGGTAGGATTTTAAATATAAAGTGTGACATGCTTTGTCTCTACTACATTAAATTTACCTACCTGCCTGCCCCTGTACAGTGAGCTATTCACGCGCAGCACACTGTAGACATTCGGCAATACGGAAGCTGTATGAACTCCGACGCGTGCATGAAAGTGACATCATATCAACCCAGCCAATGAAAGTGGCTGGGGAATGATATCTGGAAGCCGGTTGCTCAAGGATATCAGTGGCCAGCGGGAAGCACCAGGATGCCACATCACTGGACTGAAGGAGAGTATAGGTTTAAGTTGTTCAGTTTTTCTCCTTTTACAAAGCACTTGTATAAAAAAAAAAAAAAAAACTGCCAGTGGTACTTGAGGAGCATTTACGAAAAACAGACTTGCTTTACTATAACAAAAATTGAGAAATATTGAAAATATATTAAACATATTTTTTTTCCACACACCTTGTCCTCCAGTAGCAAACTTTGTGCCATCAGGGTGAATGTCCACTGAAAAGATTGGCTTCCCTAAGATGAAAACAAAAACAAGCTAAATTGATTTCAACACATTTATATTTTTAAATAGTAAATAAATAGGCAATGCAAAAACCCAATTATATTAGTTCACTGTATTAAAGCACAGGTGTTCTTTATTCTAAAAACCTTGTACTGGTTCCCACAACCTGATTCTATCCATCATGTTTGTACCCAAACAGAGACCTCAGATACAGCAATGTTTCCCTCTACACTGGCTGACTCTCTGCTGTGCCAGGCAAGGCAGTGTTTACATCCATTTTTTCCCCTGGGCACCTGTGCTGCCATGAGCAGATGTGACTACAAGCTCCATAGAGATGTATAGAGTAGGGCTACCATTCATCTCTATAGAGCTGCTCATTGCATCTGCTCACTACGACACAGGCACTGGGAAGAAATCACAGGTGAGAAGAGAAAAGCAAGCTAGGGCTGTATCGTCTGTCTTTGGGTGTATTAGGAAAATTTGATTGGCTTCGTAGCATAATTGCTATTTACATAACATGTACACAAAATCGAAAAAAATGACAGCACTGTGTAAAAGAAAAAAAAATCTCCCAAATGCATAAGAAATCAAATATGCAGAAGACATATGTTCATTTGCAACTTAAAGAGCAACTTCCCCCCATGTATTTTTTTTTTTTTTTTAGATGCCCTCTTAGGTCTCATTCACACCAGAGTGATCTGAAGCATGATTTGTAGCTACACAAGAAGCATTTCAACACTTGGCACTAGGATTTCAGGTTGCCCGTTCACACCTGAGAGTAGTGTTGCTTGAAGCTTGTCACACAAATAAGTACATGAGCTTCTTTTTGGGGCAGAGTAGCAATTTTCAGCCTCAAAGGAATTCAAGAGAAATGGACATAATGCAGGCTTTTTTTGCCTAACATCTAGCTATCCTCCGACTAAAAAAAAAAAAAAAAAAAACCCCACTCAACCCCTGAAATATGTGCAAATACCCATACAAAGTGCCCCAAAAATGGCTACAGACGGTACAAGCATGAATGGGTCCTTACCTTTATCACCGGGGTCATACACAATAAACATACTCACAAACCCAGTCCAGCGCTGTCCTGCTGTAATCCAACACTCTGCTGCCACTTGCATCTCCTATGCTGCTCCCACGCCGCCGTCTTCTTTCCTTATATCATCAGCAGACGGCTGTCTCCTCAGGGTTGAGGCCGGTTCACACAACCCTGCTTGTTCTGGTGCATGGCTGTTGCATTTTCAGATGCGTTCCAGATGCATTTTTTCGAGTTCCGATGAGTTTTTGATGCGTGTTACTGTGTTCCAATACAATCCAGTGCAGGAAAAATGCAGCATGTGCTTTTTTTTTCTGGAATGCATTGGTGTGTGAACTATGCCATTGAAAACCATATAACCTACTTTCCATGTGTTTTGATGCACAGAAAAAAAAACACAAACACTGTATCTCATGTGCTGTGACCTGGCCCTTCTTGCAGCCGGCCCCTTGATGAGGAATCACTAGGTATGCGCTGATCCTGCTACAGTGAGGAAGCTGATGTTTCCTGGAATATCTGAGGTAGGTAGCCCAAGAATCGTCTGGGGCAGAATCCATCATATTCTTGCCTAGGCAAGCTGATGTTTCCTGGGATATGTGAGGTAGGTATCCCAAGAATCGTCTGGGGCAGAATCCATCATATTCTTGCCTAAGCAAGCTGATGTTTCCTGGGATATGTGAGGTAGCTATCCCAAGAATCGTCTGGGGCAGAATCCATCATATTCTTGCCTACGCAAGCTGATGTTTCCTGGGATATCTGAGGTAGGTATCCCAAGAATCGTCTGGGGCAGAATCCATCATATTATTGCCTAGGCAAGCTGTTTCCTGGGATATGTGAGGTAGGTATCCCAAGAATCGTCTGGGGCAGAATCCATCATATTCTTGCCTAAGCAAGCTGATGTTTCCTGGGATATGTGAGGTAGGTATCCCAAGAATCGTCTGGAACAGAACCCATCATATTGTTGCCTAGGCAAGCTAATGTTTTCTGGGATATGTGAGGTAGGTATCCCAAGAATCGTCTGGGGCAGAATCCATCATATTCTTGCCTACGCAAGCTGTTGTTTCCTGGGATATGTGAGGTAGGTATCCCAAGAATCGTCTGGGGCAGAATCCATCATATTATTGCCTAGGCAAGCTGTTTCCTGGGATATGTGAGGTAGGTATCCCAAGAATCGTCTGGGGCAGAATCCATCATATTCTTGCCTAAGCAAGCTGATGTTTCCTGGGATATGTGAGGTAGGTATCCCAAGAATCGTCTGGAGCAGAACCCATCATATTGTTGCCTAGGCAAGCTAATGTTTTCTGGGATATGTGAGGTAGGTATCCCAAGAATCGTCTGGGGCAGAATCCATCATATTCTTGCCTACGCAAGCTGTTGTTTCCTGGGATATCTGAGGTAGGTATCCCAAGAATCGTCTGGGGCAGAATCCATCATATTATTGCCTACGCAAGCTGATGTTTCCTGGGATATCTGAGGTAGGTATCCCAAGAATCGTCTGGGGCAGAATCCATCATATTCTTGCCTACGCAAGAATGAAGGAAGATGGCAGGATGGAGTGAAAAAACTAAAAGAAAACAAACCACAAATCAACTTTTAGACTGCAGTGAAGAGGAGGGTTGCAGTGATGCCAAGTGCTTTTTTAGGAGTGAAGGTCTGCTTTTAAATGGACAGGTGTTGCTGGCTGCACAGATCTGCAGTGACAGCCTTGCATCATGGTCTGCAGGTGAATGCATCCCTCCGGCTGCACAATGGTGTCTCCTGGGATCATGTGGTGTCACTAAGATGCTCAGGTGACAGATGTACCATGGGGCTCCATGTTAAATTGCTTTTGATGCTCTGACACTGCAGAAAGAACAAAGAACTAGTGGGAGCACCTACAGTACTAGAAGTGAAGTGTGTGAGGTGCTGATTGCTCCCCTTCCTGTCAGAGCCTGCCCCCCTCCATGCCTCGCCCTCACCGCTGTACAGGTAGGAATTAAAGGAACTCTCTCACTCCGGAAAATCTCAGGATTGCAATCAATCAGCAGTACCAGTGCAACAATTTCTCCCCACATCCCTTCCAACTTCAGGGGCCCCTTGGGGCCACACACTCTCTCTCTCTCCCGCCCGCTCCTCCCCTCACCATTGTGGTTAACCCAGGCGGGTTTCAGGAGCTTCATTGTCCCGCGGTGTGCCCAGAGCAGGGTGTCACCTCCGGCCGCCCATTGAGCCGCGGGGCTGTGTCCCCCCCCCCACACAGCTCTCTGTGCAGGCTTCTCCCCGCCTCGGAGCTACCACTCAGCGCCGCTCCATCCCGCTCCAGCGCCCGCACCAAGACCGGAAGCCCGCGGGATGTAAGGTTTAAATCCGTCCTGCTGGAAACACGGACCTGATGCTAGGCGTTCCTTGTGCAGAGCGCACCGTGCGGAGGAAGCGCCTCAGTGCTGGACAGCGCAGCCTGTGTACTGTACTGTGACATGCTGGGGGCACACTCTCATCTCACACACTGCACACCGAACTCGGCTGCTCTGTTTCAGGAGGGAGGGTAAAGAGAGCTGGACCTTCAAGGAAGAGTAGGGCCCTCTTACCCCTCGTACATTGTTTGTTGTTGTTGTACTGTGCCATGTATTGTCCCCCCTATTGTACAGCGCTGAGCAAACCCTTTGGCGCTATATAAACTCGTAGTAATAATAATAATAATAACCCTTTTTCTGGAAGAACTATGAAGACTGCCATTGCTGACTGAAAGCTGAACTATAGGCTTCTTTTTTATTTCGGAAAGAAGGAGAGTTATAACCTCTGTCCGTCTATTTGTTTGCCATCTCTGTCCTATTGTGGAGATTTACCTTCACTTCCTGTCTCATAGTTCTGCTATGAGACAGGAAGTGAAGATAAATCTCCACAATAGGACAGAGATGGCAAAAAAAAATAGACGGACAGAGGTTATAACCCTCCCTCTTTCCAAAAGGAGGAATTGAAAGAAAATCTCCACATATTAACCACTTTCCCTCCAGAAGATTTACCCCCCCCCCCCCCCCCTTCCTGACCAGGCCATTTTTTGCGATACGGCGCTGCGTTACTTTGACAATTGTGCGGTCATGCAACGTCGTACATAAATTTTATGTCATTTTTCCCCACAAATAGAGCTTCCTTTTGGTGATATTTGATCACCTCTGTTTTTTTTATTTTTTTGCGCTATAAGCAAAAAAAAAAAGGACTGTCAATTTTGGAGAAAAAAAAAACAATATTTTCGACTTTTTACTAAAAAACATATCCAATAGAAGAATTGTAAAAAATCTAATTCATAAATTTAGGAACAAATGTATTCTGCTACATGACTTTGCTAAAAAAAACAAATCCCAATACGTGTAAATTTGTTTATGTGAAAGTTATAGCGTTTACAAATGGCAGTATAGATACTGGAATTTTTTTTCTTAAACTAGTAATGGCGGTGATCAGTGACTTATTGCAGGTCTACGGCTGGCATTCTTACACTGACTAACTGCCACTGACATCCCAATGACACTAGTACAGTTATCAGTGCTAATAAAAAGCACTGACACTGTACTAATGACACTGGGCAGGAAGGGGTTAACATCTGGGGTGATCAAAGGGTTAAATGTGTGCTGTGTGTGTGTTACTACGAAGACATGCTGCTTTGTGTTTCTCTGCTGTGCCCAGAGAAATACAAAGCAGCATGTCCTTGCTGTCAGGAGAGACTTTGAGGTTTTCTTTACTTTCACTTTCAATGATAATGGTAAACTGGACAAATAGAGGGGAGGAACCCCCCTCACGAAGGCACAGACAGAAATAAGTAGATTGTAAGCTCCAAGGAGCAGGGCCCTCCTATCCCTCTTGTATTGAACTGTATTGTTGCTGTATTATCTCTCATTATATTGTAAAGCGCTGAGCAAACTGTTGGCGCTATATAAATCCTGTCTAATAAGTATCTATTGGGTGTTCTAATCCATCTCCACCCTATCCAAAATGAAAAAAAAAATTTTGATGAGTTTTTGATGCATTTTACTGTGTTCCAGTACAATCCAGTGCAGGAAAAATGCAGCATGTTCTACTTTATTCTGCTGTGCAGAGAAATACAAAGCAGCATGTCCTTGCTGACAGGAGAGAGATTTGAGTTGTTTATGTGCAGGTCTCTACCCTGTCAGCTTTACCCAACAATCGCCGAGTGCCGGCCAGGACCCCGCGATTTACATCCCTAGCCGACAATAGCAGTATGGGTAGGGTGGCGCCCCTACCCGAACATGCAAATCACGTATATATGAGTGATTTTGCGCAGCCCTGCTTCCCTGTAGTGCTGAAGGCTGCTGTCGACTGACATCACACAGCCAGTCCTGCCTGGGAAAATATCCCGGTAAAGTCAGGATCCACCCCAGAGTCTGGAGCGGCACCTGGCGAGCATCAGGGAAGGGGTGCAGAGTAAACAGCAGTGACTGACAGTCACCACTCTCTGCTCAGAACAGCTGTGAGAACTCAGTGATCAGTGGTCATGTAATCGCTAAGTTCTCACCCTTAGAGTCAGTGGGGGACAGATGCAGGGACAGACCAATGCTGCATGCACCTAGGTAAGTATGATTTAAAAAAAACAATACAAAACCCCATACTTCTCTTTTAAGGGAATTCCGTGGGGACGACCTATTAGAAAATTTCCCTCTATTACTTTTCTGGGAAAAACCCAAAATGTGAGGTTTTCTTTACTTTCAATGATAATGGTAAACAGGAAAAATAGAGAAGGGGAATCTTTCTAATGGGGGCACAGACAACAATAACTATCTAATGGGTGTTCTTATCCATCTCCACCCTGTCCAAAACTAAAATTAAAAAAAAGTTTTGCCTTAAGTTATACTTCAATCTGCAAATACTTATTGCCTGGCTGCCATGCTGAGGCTCTGGTTTCAATATGGCTTAGTTTACAGACTTTCTACAAAGAGATCTGCAGAGGTGGCGAGGTTTTAACCCAGTAAATACAGTGCCACTGCTTTGAGTGTTGCGTGTACAGGATGGTTGCAGCACCGCCCTATTCATTGGAATGAGTCACATTTGGCAGCCATACTGCTTCTTTTTTTTTTTTTTTCAGAGCTCCGCAGTGTGGTACTAAGTCAACCCCAGTGACCAAAAAAGTGAATTGTAAAATCGCAGACCACAAAAAAGTGTATGAGGGTACAGTAATTGGCCAACCTCCAAAGAGGAAGAGCCTCAATCCCTGAGCTCTCTGGGGTGCAAGGCTCCAGACAGAGGAAGGCACTCTATGGTCTACTAAGGCCAAAGCCAGGTGGGAACCACTCCATAAAATGGAACATTAGCCAGAAAATTACGTCTTAGTAGATCTACGTCCTGGTAGATCACTTTATGCTGGCACCTTTTGAAAGCACTCTATGGGGTTTATTTACTAAAGCTGGAGAGTCCAAAATCAGACTCCCTTCTGCATAGAAACCAATCAGCTTCCAGGTTTCATTGCCAAAGCTTCATTGAACAAGCTGAGGTTAGAAGCTGATTGGTTTCTATGCAGAAGGGAGTCTGATTTTGGACTCTCCAGCTTTAGTAAATAAACCCCTATGTGTCTACTAAGGCCAAAACCAGGTGGGAACCATTCCTTAAAGTGGAACATTAGCCAGAATATTACGTCCTGGTAGATCACTTTATGCTGACCCCTTTTGAAAGCATTATATGGTTTACTAAGGCCAAAGCCAGGTGGGAACCACTCCTTAAAGTGGAACATTAGCCAGAATATTACATCCTGGTAGATCACTTTATGCTGACCCCTTTTGCAGGTATAACATTATAACACTTCCAAAGTGCCTATACTGTTTGTAATCTAGTAATGCGCTGTCTCACCCTGCTCTGCACATGATCAGTTACTCTATATTCTTGGCACTGTGCCTAAAATTAGAGCCACTAAAGGCCAATCAGCTGACGGCTTTAAGATTTATTGTTGCTGAAGAGGGAAGAAAGCAACAGGAATGACATTGACTGCACAGATGGAACACAGATTAGGGAAGGAGAAAACAAAAGTAGGAGAGGTGACAGGACAAACTCTGCTGCCAGGGAGACACAGAAGAGTTAAACTCACAAAGATAGTGTCTTCTCTTTTCTCACTGATATTATCCCCTTTCTCCCTCAGAAGCTGCAGCACTATGAGACTGAGCACCATAAAGGCTTGTTCACACCATGGTGCAGGGATTGTAACAAGTGTACACACAGTGAAAGACGCAGCCCTCCATTTTGTTACAGAAATCTCCATTTTGTCCCCTCATTCTCCCCCCTTCCTCTCTGTTCAGCCACAGTGACATCTGGTTGTGTGTTGGCAGTGTCACAGGCAGGACAGAGCCCAGAGCTATAAAACACCTCTCTGAGCGAGGTGCCTGGTTGTCTGCGAGAGCTGTGCCATATAGCACCTCGTAAGAGATAATGCAAGCCTTCCCAGGAGTTCAAGGCATTCCAGAGAAGCAGGAAACCAGATAACACTTTTAAAATCCATTTTTCCCCTATGTCTCATATCTTGGAATATGAGAAACTTACATAAAAACCAGGTATATCTTCAGATTGGCCACGAGGAGGCAAACAGTTTGGTAGGTCACGCTCCCTGACTGGAATACATAGGAAAGCAGAAAATTACATCTCTTGAACCCTTCAAATATGTATTTCATATTTCATATCTACCTGCTCCTCAGAGGCATCTGCATAATAATCTACCCGTGGGTGGAATGTCACTTGTGCATAGGGAAAGTTATGAGCCAAAATATGAACTATAAGAGATTTTGGCTCTAGTTTAGGTCCTCGCCAAGACGATCCCTCCCTAAACGGGGTATTGGTCCTAGACTTTAGAGACACCCCCTGTCGGGGAACTACAAAATGGGTTGTCAGGCCTAAGAGAAGTTAAGTTGAAGAATTCTCCCATTTAACATCAGAACCAGCTTGGGAGACAGCCCTTTCGCTCTGAAACTTGATCTACTAACCCAGGACTTTGGCAAGTACTTTAACCCTTTAACCTCCTTTCTGTTACCCCTTTGCTGTGCTGTTGTTTTCTGTATATTTATATATATATATTGGTTACATCTTTTTTTTCTGTAAATATTTTTATTGCGCCCGATTGACCTTTTAGTAATAAATCTTTCCTTCTGAAAGTGTTGAACTGTTTCTATAGCTCTTTATTGCAATTTACGAATTCCTGCCTCTAAAAGAGCGCTACTGTGTTTGTTTAACCCTCTGTATAACCGGCCTGCGGTGACCATGTTATACAGACGATTATCTAAACCATTATAGTGTTATAGCTGATATTGCCGAGTTTCCTCTTTCTCTGTACAAAAAGGAGGTGGTGGCAGTGTGAAGGGTTAATTGCGTAATTAACCTGACCCAGTAACAATCGCTCAGGCTGCCGGTACATAGATTGTGGTCCAATTATCTGGAAAATCATTGTGCAGGGTGCAGCTGGGTGTGGCATTGTTAAACACGTGACATCGCGGTTTTAGATTTTCTAGTCCTTCGGTCACGAGTTTGGTCAGAAGGGCTGGGGTCTGACGCCGCGTTCGTCACAGGGATGTCAGTTTTTCTGTATGCGTTCTGCAAGGGCACAACAAAGTCAATTGTTCTCTATGTGCCCTGTTCACACAACACTAGTATCACGTGCAGATTTTTTCTGCGCAGGAATCTGCAACGTGTATAAAACGAATTGAAGCATGCATGAAAACTGATGTAAACTGACGTCTTGGCAAGTGAAAACTGCATGTCAGAAATCACAGCCCCCCATCACAGTGCCCTGTGCAGTCATGCCCCCCTTTTTCTCTCTAATGATCACAGTGCCCCCTATATATTCAGCAAAGAGACAGCCCAATACAGCAAAGACACATCCCTATATAGCAAACAGTCAGCACAATCCAGCAAAGAGACATCCCCATATATCAAAGAGACAATGCAATCCAGCAAAGACACATCCCCATATAGCAAAGAGACAGCCCCCATCCAGCAAAGAGACATCCCCATATAGCAAAAAGACAGCCCCAATCCAGCAAAGAGACATCACCTTCCAAAAAAGAGACATAACCTTCCAGCAAAGAGACAGCCAAATCCAGCAAAGAGACATCCCCATATAGCAATGAGACAACTCCATGCAGCAAAAAGACAGCCCCATCCAGCAAAGAGACATCACCTTCTAGCAAAGAGACAGCCCAATCCAGCAAAGAGACATCCCCAGTTTCCATCAATTTTTTTGCAAGTATGGTGTGACCGAGGCCTAAAACGTCAGTAAGCATCCCCCCTGAACCAAGTAATACAATTTTAATTAAAATATTTTAGTTGAAGAAAGCGACATATAGTTTTTGAGTTCAAGGACAAGAGGAGAATTTTAAATGAGGAAGTGACTGCTCTGGGTTTTAACAAAATGGCAGCCTCCAGCAAGAAGAAACAGGAGCAATGCTAGAAGCAATTTACAGCACACGCTAATTTTGGTAGCATCATTTTCCTGTGGAATGTATGTTCTTTTGTTAAAGAACATGAATTGTTATCAAACTGTTATGGGTAAAGTTCTGCTTTAAAAAATAAGTTCACCTTTGGGAACATGCTCCACCCATTGTTAAGGCGGAATATGTGACATGTTCCTAATGCTACAGCCACTGCCCACTCCCTCCCCCCGCTCCCTGTGACAGAAGTACGGGGAGAAGTTCCTCATACTAGCTGTCACTTTTGAAAAACAGCGCAGCCGGGTGGGGCTCTGCTCACATGGCCATGTCATTCATTCACAGAGTTCTGTTAATGAATGAACTATAAGTCCTGACAGCCTTAGCAGCTGTCAGCTTGTAGTTGTCAATGAACTACCACAGCACTGTGGAGTGCAGTGGTAGTTTATTGAATCTTCCTGTCAGTATATCTGTTTGCCCGTACATTGTGTACGGGCTGCAGATATATTGACAGGTCTGCAGGAGACCTGCATGGCACCAGTGATCTGCTTTAATGCTTTACAGGCTCCTGCAACCAAAAGTAAATACACATTTTTTTACCTGTAAAAACAATTTGCATTTATTATTTTTGGTCAAAAGGTGAACTTATCCTTTAAAGCAGAACTTTACCCATAACTACTTGATAAAAAAATATCGTCGTTTAGCAAGTAACATACATTCCACATTAATAATTAAGCTACCAAAATTAGTGTGTGCTTTAAATTGCCTCCAGCATTGTTCCTGTTTCTTCCTGCTGGAGGCTGCCATTTTGCTGAAGCCCAAAGACCCTGAGCGACAATAAACCTTTAGGCTGTCAACAGATCGGTCGCTACAATTTCGGCACTGTGCCTAAAAATAGAGAGCAACTGAGCATGTGCAGAGTAGGGTGAGACAGTGTATTACTGCATTTAAAAAGTATAGACACTTATTTTTAATCATTTACATAGCTATACCTGTAAAAGGGGCCAGACTGAAGTGATCTAGCAGAAAAAATCATGCCGGGAATGCTGTCAAATTTGCCCGTGCTTTCAATCAAACTGTCAAACCATTAAATGACTGGAGTCATAATTGACCACGTGTGCAGCACCATGGCCAGGGCCAGACTAGGAAGCTTGGGCATTTTAGACTGAGAAGCCAAAAATTTTTCAGGGAGGGGGGTTAGGGTGTTCGCGCAGGAGTGGTTGGTGTCCTCACCACTGTAATGTAAAGGGGCGCTGTGATATAAAGGGGACTGCACTGTATTGATTACAGTGCCCTTTTACAGTGCAGTCCCCTTCATATCACAGTACCCCTAGAAATCACAGCCCTCCATCACAGTGCCCTGTGCAGTCATGCCCCCCTTTTTCTCTCTAATGATCGCAGTGCCCCCTATATATTCAGCAAAGAGACAGCCCAATACAGCAAAGACACATCCCTATATAGCAAACAGTCAGCACAATCCAGCAAAGAGACATCCCCATATATCAAAGAGACAATGCAATCCAGCAAAGACACATCCCCATATAGCAAAGAGACAGCCCCCATCCAGCAAAGAGACATCCCCATATAGCAAAAAGACAGCCCCAATCCAGCAAAGAGACATCACCTTCCAAAAAAGAGACATAACCTTCCAGCAAAGAGACAGCCAAATCCAGCAAAGAGACATCCCCATATAGCAATGAGACAACTCCATGCAGCAAAAAGACAGCCCCATCCAGCAAAGAGACATCACCTTCTAGCAAAGAGACAGCCCAATCCAGCAAAGAGACATCCCCATCCAGCAAAGAGACATCCCCTTATAGCAAAACAACAGTCCAATCCAGCAGAGACATGACCTGCCAGCAAAGAGACAGCCAGATCCAGCAAAGAGACATCCACATTTAGCAAAGAGACAGCCCAATCCAGCACAGACATCCCCATATAGCAATGAGACAGCCCAATTCAGAAAAGAGACATCCCCATCCAGCAAAGGGACATCCCCATATAGCAAAGAGACATCCCCAAATAGCAAAACAACAGTCCAATCCAGCAGAGACACGACCTTCCAGCATAGAGACAGCCAGATCCAGCAAAGAGACATCCACATTTAGCAAAGAGACAGCCCAATCCAGCAGAGACATCCCCATATATCAATGAGACAGCCCAATCCAGCAAAGAGACATCCCCATCCAGCAAAGAGACATCCCCATATATAGCAAAGAGACAGCCCAATCCAGCAAAGAGACATCCCCATATAGCAAAGAAACAGCCCAATCCAACAGAGACATCCCAATCCAGCAAAGAAACATTCCATCCAGCAACGAGACAGCTCGATCCAGCAGAGACATCCCCATATAACAAAGAGACATCCCAATCCAGCAAAGAGACATTGCCATCCAGCAAAGAGACATCCCAATCAGGATGTCCCTTTGCTGGAATGGGGGTGTCTCTTTGCTGGATGGGATATCTCTTTGTTGGACTGGGCTGTCTCTCTGCTGGATGGGGATGTCTCTTTGCTGGATGGGGATGCATCTTTGTTATATGGGGATGTCTCTTTGCTGGATTGGGATGTCTCTTTGCTGGATTGGGATGTGTCTTTGCTGGATGGGGATTCAGCAGACATTCCAATGCAGCAAAGAGACAGCCCAGTCTAGCAAAGAGACATCCCATCCAGCAAAGAGACATCCCCATCCAGCAAAGAGACATCCCATCCAACAAAGAGACATCCCATGCAGCAAAGAGACATCTCATTCAGCAATGAGACAGCTAATCTAGCAAAGAGACATCCCATCTAGCAAAGACACAGCCCAATCTACCGCCGCAGGACTGTTGGCTGTTGCAGTGTGCTGGTCAGTGAAGAAGAGAGGCCACTGTGGTTCCTTCAGTGCTGCTGTATCTGCAGCAGCTGTCCCAGGAGGAGTATCTGTATCCCCTGCAGGCGCATCCTGTTTGTGGCTGAAGCCAACTCTGTCTCTCCTCCTGTCGGCCCTGCTTTAGGCATAGCTGCATAGTGGGAGGTGAGCAGCTGCCGCAGTCTGTGTGAGCTCTGTGCAGACCATGGCCATCGCTTACCTCCCGCTGTGCAACCCAGTCATAAACAGGCCACTCATTTTATGCCCAGCAGCCCTATCCCACCAGGAAAATTCCCTGTGTGCCCTATGGCCAGTCCAGGTCTGACTATGGCAGTTGCAGATATAACAGAGGCTAAGATGGCAGCTTGCTTGGCTGAAAAGTATAGGAGGGTTTAGTTATGCTTCAGAGTGGTTGTAAACCTCAGAAATGAAATGTAAACAAAGCATATACTTCTATAACAGGGCTCAACAAATCCCAGATGCCAGGTCATCATGGCAACTAGAAATTGCATCCTGGTGCCTGGGTTCACACAATGCCTCCCATTGACTTCAATAGGAAATTGCACCCCATAGACTTCAATGGGAAATCACACCCCACAGAGTTCAATGGGAGATTGTGCCCTATAGACTTCAATGGAAAATTACTCCCCGTAGACTTCAATGGGAATTTGTGCCCCATAGGCTACAAAGGGAAATTGCACCCCGTAGACTTCAATGGGAAACGCACCCCATAGAGTTCAATGGGAAAATGCCTCTCATAGACTACACTGGGAAAACACCTCCCATAGACTTCAATGGGAAAACTCCTGTCAATAGCAATACTATGTGAACACTTATTTTTGCATTCTATTCTATCACTTGAAAGTCTGCAACGCACTGCTACAAACTCGCACAGGAGACCTGATTCACACTAATGCAGCGTGGGAAAAACAGCAAATCCTGTGCATTTCCCACACCGCTCTGCAATTGCACAGCATTCATGTGATCTGGTGCGGGTGTCAATGTTAAATTAATGACATCATGAAACAGATTGTAAAACGCATTGCAATTGCCACAAATCGGATCGCGTGGATGTGAACACCCATGTGATGCGAATCAGGTGCAGGAACAAAAAAGGGTCCTGCAAATTTTTGGTGCTGGTGCAATGAGATTTGAGCCATACAAAATGTATAGCACAATCGCAGTGCACAGACATCGCATGTGATTTGCACTGGAATGCGGTGCGATTCTTGTGTGAATTACATGCGGTGTCCTGCACAGGATAAGTGTGAAACTAATAGCACTCAAAACACAAGGCATGTAGATCGCATCTGTGTGAACCACCTCAATAGGAACACAAAATATCTAGCATATCATGCAAACCTGTGAGTTTCAAAACAAACCCAGAATCGCATATGTGTGAACCAGGGTGGCTCCACTGACACCTGGGCATTTTGGGACCACGGCAGAATCATTGTGATCGCAAAACGCAGGTTCAGGTGCCATTATTTTCAAGGGCGAATAAAATATGATGCAGTTTTGCTGTGCAGTTTGAATGTTGCAAGGCAAATCGCATCGAAAGAAGTCCCAGACACTGACAACCAATGCTAAGCTAAAAAAAAAGCCCTGCCTGCCAAATTTTTTAGCTGGCTCCTATATTCAAAGCAAATTTGTCAAGCCCTACTCTTTAGTGTGTACTCAATTGGTAGCAACAAGTGTTACTTCTGTCTGGCTGCTTGTTCCTCTTCTATCTGCATGAATCACTTCTGATAAGATTTTCTGACACCAAGAGAAAAAAGGTGACGGAGAGGGAGTTCCAACAGAGTGACAGCCTCAGCTCTAGTCCTGTGTGCTGTGTGAAGGGGGGATGTGTCCCTTCCCTCTAATCAGCTCGGCAGAGTGTGACTTCTGCTCTCTAGCCCCGCTTTTTAAGGCAAGCTGTAGACCGAAAAATCGGTCGGCCCCGTTGCCGATGTTGACACCCATTTTCCAGCATGACTGATAAAAATGAATGAGGAGATCCCCGAAAAACGGCCGATGGGCTGGCCCTACTAACGGCATGATTATCAGCCGATTTTTCCTGCGGGCGAAAATTCGGCTGATAAACGACCCGTCTATGGCCTGCTTTAAAGCTCAGGGAAGCTTTATAAATTCTGGACTTTGAACGGATGTAGATAAGAGAATAAGGCAGATAAACAGGTACAACTTATGGAGGATTTGTTTCCTCTCTGTGTATCACTTGAGGCCAGTCACTTCACTAGATATATGTACAGGGTTTAAAACCACTTTAAGAACCTGCCGAAGCTGGTCTTCAAAGTATTTGAGGTTGCTATCCCAAAAAGAGATCCCCATTTGGGAGGAAGAAAAAAAGAGCAGAAGATCAGAGATCTACTTCCCAACATTAGGGCAGGCCCTGACAAATCTACAAACTCAGTCTCTGTGCAAAAAAACAACAGACATATGTGCAATGCTAGTGCCTGTGATAAGTGCTGCAAAAATATATTAAAAGTGCAGTACCACAAGGTAGGCCTTTTGGCCAGTATAAAAATTTCCCCTGGATAATCCATTAGGCCTGGCCGAGAGGCAAGTGCAAGAAAAGCAACAAGTGACATGACCAAGTGCCAGTGTCAGTGTGGTTCAGCCTCATTCCTACCAGAAAGGAAGATCCTTTTCTTCCCAGGCCAGAATCAACCTGGGAGGAAAAAGATCCCTACCTCCCATATACCCATCTTGTTACATTGGGAATTATTAGCTAGACATGTGCAATTAGTTTTGTTATGAATTGAAATTCGGACGACATTTTCACTATCCAGATGTATCCAAATCTCAGAATCACAATAGTAACAACTTTCAATTAATGCAAAATAAATTATAACAAAACAAGTCATTCTTTTGTATTAATTTGTTTCATTCGGACAAGATGTGATAGTTTGGGCATTTGTTTTTTTTAAACAATTGACATTTATTCATAAAAAGCAGAGCATATAAACATCAGTGAACAACAAAAAGTTTTGCAGGTTATAAAATCATGTAGTACATGGTAACAAATGTTAGCTGCAGGAAAAGTTTGATAGTACAATCAGATTAGTGGTCTACATGAAGCAGTCACATATTGAGACGTTTATAAATTGCAGGTACAGACATCAAAACTGACATAAGAAAGCGCATGAACAGAAGAAAGAAGTTTAGGAAAGAAAGAAAGAGAACAGCGATCATAAGAACAGATCCAGTTCTGCAAGCGGTGACAAGTATCCACCATCATGATGCGCACATCGACAAGTAAAAATTTGCCCATCAGCCCTCTATACATTTCTGAGAAAATGAAAGCATACCAACTAGACCATAATTTGTGGAATCTGGCAACTATTTCAACAGTCATAGTCAATGTCCTTTCCAATTCCTGAATAATATTAACCTCTCTTATCCAAGCTTGGATCGAGGGGGAATGAGTAGTCTTCCAATGCCTGGGGATTAGGGACTTGGCCGCATTCAAAAAGGGCAGAACCAAAGATTGCTTGTACGATTTCAGTATGAGGAAAAGAAAATATGTGAAAAATTTAAACTTCTTCATTTTCAAAAAAACTGGCAAAAAATTTCAACTTCAAAAAAACTTGCCCTCCTATTTTAAAGCGGAGTTCCACTCACTTGTCAAAAAATAAAAGTCAGCAGCTACAAAAACTGTACCTGCTGACTTTTAAAAAACAGCCACTTACCTGTCCATTGTTGTGTCCCCTGCAGCCCGTTTCACCGGCTGTCTTGTATTCCAGGAGGCTGGCATCTTCAGTGTGGGCACACGGCTGTGATAGCTTGTGACTTCACAGCCGGGTACCCACTGCGCATGCACGAGTAGCGCTGTGCTTCATGAATGGGCCTGTAGTCTTCTGGGATCTGTCACGTGTCCCAAAAGACTACAGGGAGGGAGGACACCTTCCTCTTCTTATCGCCTAGGCGATCGGACCAGAAGTGGGAGCGGGTACCTGTCAAATTCGGGTACCCGCTCCCCCGCACCCCCCAAAGGTGCCAATCCTTAATGGGGAGTGGGGGAGCAGTCCTTAAAGAGGAACTTCCCCTTTTGGATGGAGCTCCGCTTTAAGGTAATATTGGGCCCTCCCTTCAGGAGGTTATGTCCACAATCACTTCCTTTGGGGAACATTCAGGTTTAACAATAAATTGAACCAAGTCTGCTCTTATGCCCCTTGATGGTGTGGCTCCCTCAGATCTAGGTGCTCGTTGCCCTGTACCGGTGAGACTTTTAAAATATCTGGGTGTACTTTTTTCCCCCTCTGTTACAGACTTCTGCACCCTAAATGTTATGCCGCTTCTCCGATTAATCATCTTTGGCACTCTGCTCTGGAAAGACAAGACCCAGAGGAATAAACCTGATCAGTTGCAGCGCCTCAACGATAGAGGGGGGTAGCTCTCCATAATCCCTAATTGTACTACCTTGCAGCACAGCTTCAACACCTCATAGGGGCCTTTGCTACAGCAGAGGAGGGTCAGCCCTTTTCTTCACCATCTAGCCTCTCCATTATGCGTCATTATATTAGGACACAGGACATACTGGGCAGCTTGGATTCCCTTGGTTTTAGATCCTCCAATATAGTACATCCCACATATTCCTTAATTCAAAACGTTTGGTTAAAAGTGAAATCCCTCCAGAGGGTCTTTGGTTTACCGGGTATAGTCCCATATGGCACAATTCTAATTATCCCGAATAGGCGAAATTGGAGACGAAGGGGTATCACCCATTTCCAACATATATTTCGCAATAGCTCCCTTCTCTCATGCTATGCACTGACAGACATTTATCATCTCCCTCAGATGGTGCAATTTTTTTACTGTCAGCTCAAACATGTTTTGCTTTCAGTTGACTGGAATCTCTCCTACGCCTATATTTAAGTATGTACAGTTTGTGCAGGATACTAAAGGAATTGTCTCCCGCTGGTACAGTGGGAAAAATAATTATTTGATCCCCTGCAGATTTTGTAAGTTTGTCCACTTGCAGTGAAATTAAGGTTCTATAATTTTTATCATAGGTGTATTTTAAATTATAGAGACAGAATATCAACCACAAATCCAGAAAAGACACATGATGCAAATGTTAAAAATTGCTGTTCAGTTAGTAAAATAAGTATTTGATCCCTAAGCAAAACATGATGGAGAGACCCTTGTTGGCAAGCACAAAGGTAAGATGTTTCTTGTAGCTGGCTACCAGGTTTGCACATATATCAGGAGGAATTTGGGTCCACTGTTCTTTACAGATCTTCTCTAAATCCTTCAGGTTTCTTGGCTGTTGCTTGGCAACTCAAAGTTTCAGCTCCATCCATAAATTTTCTATAGGATTAAGGTCTGGAGACTGGCTTCTCCACTCCATGACCTCAATGTGCTTCTTCTAGAGCCACTCATTTCTTGCCTTGCTGGTATGTTTGGGGTCTTTTTCATGGTGAAAGTCCCATCTACGATCCATCTTCAGTGTTCTGGCTGAGGTAAGAAGGTTCTCATCCAAGATTTTACAATACATGGCCCTATCCATTGGCCCCTCAATGCGGCAGTCAGCCTGTACCCTTAGCTGAGAAACAGTCCCAAAGCATAATGTTTCCACCTCTGTGCTTGACTGTCGGGATGGTGTTCTTACGGTCATAGTCAGCATTTTTCTTCCTCCAAACATGACGAGTCAAGTTAATGCCAAAAAACTCAAGTTTGGTCTCATCCACAGCACTTTCTCCCAATACTCCTCTGAATCATTTATGTGTTCATTGGCAAACTTCAGGTGGGCCTGTTCATCTTGCATGGAGATTCATGCTTTTGGAGCTATACTATCTTGGTCTCTTAATACTGTCCAGAGACTCTTACAGCTGTATATTGTTCTAGGGGCCCACCTCACACCCCTTAAACTACATAACGTGGGTATTTTGCAGTCTCCATTGTGTGACAAATGTGGTGCAGCACAAGGGAACCTTATACATTTAATGTGGAACTGCCCCAAACTTCATCGGTTCTGGGTAGAAATAATGGATATTATTAATAGGGTATTTCAGATTGTTGTGCCAGTAGAGCCCACCTACTGTATACTGAGTATATTGGAAGAGTATGCACTATCGGACCTTCAGATGATAGCTATTAACAGAGCCTTCTTTCAGGCTAGGATAATTCTCTTGAAGTACTGGAAATCTGATCATGAAATCAGATGTTTGAAGCATCCAAAATAACGAATGATCCTAATTGATTTGTTAATATCTGGTTGTTAACCCCTTGATGCCGACTTCACTGCACTGAGCTTTATGCCGTGGGGCCGCATATTTGCGTATCTCCCTTTGTGCTGGAAGCACACTGCATGGCGTGCTCCCAGCTCAGAGATCGGGGTCTCACCGTGAGCCCTGGGTCCCAAACTAATGATTGGGACCGGAACTGCAGATTCTGGGTCACCTGATCGCTGTGATAGAAACTGATCAGTCACTGTGAAGCCAGTCCATGTGTATTCTCTCTCTGAATGGAGAAAAAAAACAGTGTGTAAAATAAGTAAATATTTAAAAATAAAAGAAAAAATACCTAGATTAAGGTTTGATCTAGGTCAGTGCCAAGGTTAGTGTTTGAGTCAAGAAAGGGTCAAAGGTCAGGGTCAGTATATTTTGGGCAGGATTTTTTAATCAGGTGTGTTTTAGGAAAAAAAACAAAAAACAAAAAACAAAAAGCAAAATGCGTACTATTGTTTCTGGGCTATACTACATTTACAAACAACAAATAACATACATATATGTGGCATCGCTGTGATCATCAGGAGCAGGAGAATTTATTTTGGGTTGTTCTTTGGTGGTAGGTTATTGTAGTAACAAGAAATATACAGCTAAAATTGAAAAAAAAAATAGTTTTTTTTTACTATTTTGGGCCAGTTTTGTAAACAAATGGCAGTTTACAATTTTTTTAAACAATGTGGGGGTCCCCCCCCCCAATACCAAGCTCTTCAGTCCTAGTATGGATTTTGAGGGAAACCCCACGACAAAAAAAAAATTGGCGTGGGGTGCTCCTCAAAGTCCACACCAGACCCTACAAGCCAGCAAGCCAAGAAAAGAGAGAGGTGAGCTAGCACCCCCCTCCTCCTGAACCATACCAGGCCACATGCCCTCAACATGGGGGGGGTGCTTTGGAATCGCATGAAACAAAAAAAAAAAAATCACACCACTCACCAGATTCGTCTGCTCCTGTGACCCACTTCACACTAGCTGACAAGGAAACATAAAGTTGGGGGTCATCTGGTAACATCACAGATTACCTCGCTCCATGTTTACTTGTCATTCGCTGTGTGATGGGACACAGGAGCGGACTTGTTCGGTGATTTTCTTTTTTTATGCGGGTCAGCTGGGGCCATTTATTTTTTTAGCTTTTTTAATAAAGGACTTGTCAAACATTGTTATTTTTACTTTTGACACTTTTTGGTGATTGAGTAGGGGTACTATGTACCCCATATTCATTCACATAAGGGGGGCAGTATCTGGTGGCCCCCTTGTAAAAAAGGGAGCTTCCAGATTCCGATAAGCCTCCCACCCAGAGAGCCCCACAACCACCACCCTTCTCCAAAGCAACCTCCCCCCCTATGTTGAGGGAATGTGGTCTAGTATGGTTCAGGAGGAAGGGAGAGGGGAGCACTTGCTCATCCCCTCCATTGCCTGGTCTTTGTCTGAGCTGTATGCTCAGATAAGGGTCTGGTATGGATTTTGGGGGGGGAGGGGGGGCACAAAAAGGAAAAGGATCGGGGCTGCTCTGTGCAAAACCACTGCATGTTTGTTATTTTAAAAAATAATTATAACTCTACAATCATCTTTAACTGCAGAGGTAGTGGCTGGGAGTGTACACATGCTGTGAACTATAACCTTTCATCTGCTGTTGCAGTATGCGGTGACCAAAGTGTTAAAGAGTTACTAAACCCACAACAGTAAAATCAGTCTGTATATGCAGTAAAGCATGCTTGTTGTACTCACTGTGGAGGTTAATCCTCTACATTGTGTAAAAAGGCTCTTTGATTCTGACTTCTCTGATTCTCCCCTTCTTCCAGTGTCCCCCTCTTATCTCCTGATAAGACATATCATATGGAGTCACTCTGCACATGCTCAGTTTGGTGTGTATTGCTAGAGAGGGTTTTTTTTCCTTGGAAGAATGCATGTGATCAGCACAGAGCCAATCTGCACTGTCCAGACAGAGGTCAGGGGTTCTGCATCCTTCTAGAACAAAATAAAAACTCCTCCTACAAGCTTTAACATGTGCACTGCTGGACACTGATAGGAGTCACAAGACTGCTCTAACTGCTGATGAGAAAAGGTATTTAGCAGTTTATATTTACTAAAATACTTGCACTTCAGTGTTCTGTGCACTGTGGGAAACCAGATATAGTGAATGCAGGGTCTTGGGTTTAGCAGGTTCCCGCCCGGCCTATAGCCAGATGGTGGCCGGCAAAACACCTCGTCCCTCCGGGTGGACGCCATGTGGCGTCCTTTCAGGCATGAGCAGTTTGCCTGTCCGCAGAGCATAGTTTGTGAACTCTATAACTTTCCTACAAACTAAATAATAAGTACTAATATGGGTTATTTTCACCAAAGACATGTAGTAGAATACATTTTGGTCTAAATTTATGAAGAACAATTATTTATTTGCAAACTTTTATAACAGAAACCAAGAAAAACGTGTTTTTTTTTCAACATTTTTGGTATTTTTTTTGTTAATTTAGCAAAAAATAAAAACCCCAGCGGTGATTAAATACCACCAAAAGAAAGCTCTAGTTGTGTGAAGAAAATGTAAAAAGCTTAGTTTGGGTACAATGTTGTATGACCGCGCAATTGTTATTCAAAGTGTGAGAGCGCTGAAACCTAAAAAATGGCCTGGGCAGGAAGGTGTAAAATTGCCCGGTATGGAAGCGGTTAAAGCACCTTCTCACTGCCTGTCAGATATTCTCTGAAGAGCTATCTGAACAATTGCTTTTCAGAGAGCAAAACATTTGTGAAGAAGCCCTTAAAGGATCAGATTTTTAAGGCATGGCTGATGACAAATCGCTGGCACCTAATCTCTATAAAACAGAGTGGAGCTAGCCTGTGGAATGCCAGCCTTGAAGGAAATAATGAAATATAACTACAGGAAACAGTATACATCTGGCAAGTTTGACAGAGTGTGCTGAGGTGACCGCTGCAGATCTGTGCACTCTTTTCTACAAGTTTTTTTTTATGCTGCCCCTGCCCATACATGTCAGTTGGAACATGGGGAGCACATGCTGGACAGTAGCACACCATTCCCCACAGAAGGCAGAAGAGGGTGGGAGTTTCCACCTATGGGGTATAGTAGCATACAGTATACCACTTACCATAGCAGGATGCATAGAAAGTAAGGCATTTAACATATTTTGGGGTTGTGAGATCATCTAGGATGCTGAACAGGAAGACCTGTGGGACCAATGTTAGGGGTAAACCAGATATTGTGGTTAGTCTAGCTCCCACGTGATGCCAATTTAGGATTAAAAGCATAGCACACCATGTGATAAAAGGTGCCTATCTCAGTTTGACGTGCTACAGATCACAAAATAGATGTGATACAATCCCTGGAGGTACAGTACGTTCTATGTAGAAATTTCAGCTGAATAAGTAGGACTTTAGCAGAGATAATCAATATGCAGAGACATGAGAGGCTTCCCTGCTTTACTTCACAAGGCACTCAGTTAAGACGTCATTGTGGACCAGCATAATGTGACTCCTGCTCCTCCCAGTACTGATCACCCCACAATCTGTGACCCTTATATTACATACTAATCACCCTGCAAACTGTCCCCCCCCCCTCCATCCCCATCATAACTGGCACCCTGCAATATGTGCGCCCCTCACCACCGTACTGTGACCGTCCACTTCTCCATATTAGACAGCTTGCACTCTATATATTGGATGTTAATAACAGAAGATCTCTTACACAATATTGCAAGTGACACATTCGGCTAGTCATGCTAACTAGCTTCGGAGAGGATGGTCCCATAAGGCAGAGAGATCCCCAATGAGAGTCTTGAAAGAAATCCAAAAACATAAGAATAGTAGTCTGTGCCACACCAAGGTATGTAGAATTCAGAAAGGATTTCAGTTAAACTTTGTTAGAATGACCTAAAACAGACCACACGTGTATGCACTCCCCCTTCATCAAGACTTTGATGCTGTACAAACTCCATAAGATTGGACTGGAACGATTGTAGTAGATGTACAATCATAAAGTCAGAACAGAAAAAGAGTTAGTTGTGGACTCATCAGAAATAGGGAATTTGTAAATACTCCAGAAAAATAATTAAAACAAAGGAGAAAGTGATCAGTGGCGCACAAAAACTCCTTTATTACAGACAAAATTAAAAGTATAAAACAAACACAAAAAATCATACCACACTTCACAGGTCCCAAGTAGGTAAATCCCCATCAGGGGAAAACTTATTAGTAGAAAGATAATTGTATGGACGACTCATATATAAGACTCATTTGTAAGCTATAACATGTTCCATGCAGGAAAGAGTGCAAAGGGATAATAACAAAAAACTCCTATACTCAGAATTGAGCAGCCATAAGTACCAGGATAAACCCAGCACCAGACCAATCATACAATGAGACTGGTGTAAATATTAGTGTAGTGTCACCAGTCTCATTGTATGATTGGTCTGGTGCTGGGTTTATCTTGGTGCTTATGGCTGCTCAATTCTGAGTATAGGAGTTTTTTTGTTATTATGCCATTGCACTTTTTCCTGCACCGAACATGTTGTAACTTACAAATGAGTCTTACATATGAGTCATCCATACAATTATCTTTCTACTAATGAGTTTTCCCAACAGAGATTTACATACATGGGACCTGTTGAGTGTGGTACATTTTTTTGTGTTTGTTTTATACTTTTAATTTTGTCTGTAATAAAAAAGATTTTGTGCGCCACTGATCACCTTCTCCTTTGTTTGAATTATTTTTTCTTGAATATTTACAAATTCTTTATTCCGGTTGAGTCCACAACTAGCCCTTTTTCTGTTAGTTTCTCATTGGCTTGTTGTCTAGGGACTCCCGGAATACGTATTTTCGTTTGATCGTATATATTTTTAGGTATCTTGAGGCTTATTTTTGAAACTTACAAACATAAAGTAGTAGCAGCAGCTCAACCAGTCCAGGTCCTCATAGCATTCTGCGTTCTATCGCATTCTGCACGATGTAGGCTAGAATGGAGTGCGTACATCTTTATGAAGGGGAAATGAATAAATACTGCAGACAGCCAGACACGTGTGCAGGAGATACAGAAGGATGATGATGACAAAGGCAGCTTGTTTTTATCATATTATGTTGCAAGGCTTGCTGCTCTTGTATATGAAAAGTACCAGGGCAAAGCACATACAGTCAGGTCCATAAATATTGGGACATCGACACAATTCTAACATTTTTGGCTCTATACACCACCACAATGGATTTGAAATGAAACGAACAAGATGTAATTTAACTGCAGACTCTCAGCTTTAATTTGAGGGTATTTACATCCAAATCAGGTGAACGGTGTAGGAATTACAACAGTTTGCATATGTGCCTCCCACTTTTTAAGGGACCAAAAGTAATGGGACAATTGGCTTCTTAGCTGTTCCATGGCTAGGTGTGTGTTATTCCTTCATTATCCCAATTACAATGAGCAGATAAAAGGTCCAGCGTTCATTTCAAGTGTGCTATTTGCATTTGGAATCTGTTGCTGTCAACTCTCAAGATGAGATCCAAAGAGCTGTCACTATCAGTGAAGCAAGCCATCATTAGGCTGAAAAAACAAAACAAACCCATCAGAGAGATAGCAAAAACATTAGGCATGGCCAAAACAACTGTTTGGAACATTCTTAAAAAGAAGGAACGCACCGGTGAGCTCAGCAACACCAAGAGACCCGGAAGACCACGGAAAACAACTGTGGTGGATGACCGAAGAATTCTTTCCCTGGTGAAGAAAACACCCTTCACAACAGTTGGCCAGATCAGGAACACTCTCCAGGAGGTAGGTGTATGTGTGTCAAAGTCAACAATCAAGAGAAGACTTCACCAGAGTGAATACAGAGGGTTCACCACAAGATGGAAACCATTGGTGAGCCTCAAAAACAGGAAGGCCAGATTAGAGTTTGCCAAACGACATCTAAAAAAGCCTTCACAGTTCTGGAACAACATCCTATGGACAGATGAGACCGAGATCAACTTGTACCAGAGTGATGGGAAGAGAAGAGTATGGAGAAGGAAAGGAACTGCTCATGATCCTAAGCATACCACCTCATCAGTGAAGCATGGTGGTGGTAGTGTCATGGCGTGGGCATGTATGGCTGCCAATGGAACTGGTTCTCTTGTATTTATTGATGATGTGACTGCTGACAAAAGCAGCCGGATGAATTCTGAAGTGTTTCGGGCAATATTATCTGCTCATATTCAGCCAAATGCTTTAGAACTCATTGGACGCCGCTTCAAAGTGCAGATGGACAATGACCCAAAGCATACTGCAAAAGCAACCAAAGAGTTTTTTAAGGGAAAGAAGTGGAATGTTCTGCAATGGCCAAGTCAATCACCTGACCTGAATCCGATTGAGCATGCATTTCACTTGCTGAAGACAAAACTGAAGGGAAAATGCCCCAAGAACAAGCAGGAACTGAAGACAGTTGCAGTAGAGGCCTGGCAGAGCATCACCAGGGATGAAACCCAGCGTCTGGTGATGTCTATGCGTTCCAGACTTCAGGCTGTAATTGACTGCAAAGGATTTGCAACCAAGTATTAAAAAGTGAAAGTTTGATTTATGATTATTATTCTGTCCCATTACTTTTGGTCCCTTAAGAAGTGGGAGGCACATATGCAAAGTGTTGTAATTCCAACACTGTTCACCTGATTTGGATGTAAATACCCTCAAATTAAATCTGACAGTCTGCAGTTAAAGCACATCTTGTTTGTTTCATTTCAAATCCATTGTGGTGGTGTATAGAGCCAAAAATGTTAGAATTGTGTCCATGTCCCAATATTTATGGACCTGACTGTACATCCTAGCTGAAGACAGAAGCTGACCCCTTTCTAAAAATGCTATAACAATGGCACTAACGGCTCATTTGCACTTCCCTTTGAAAAGAGATCCATGATGGACTGCTTTGCAGAGGGCATTTTAACACTGTAAATCCCATGTGTTAACTTGCACTGATCATGCTCGGCAGCAGTACTGCTACAATTGGATAAAGATTTGAATTACCACATTAGAAATCTGTTCTAAAATATTCCTTTAAAAAATTACACACACACACACAAACACAGACTAGAATACCACACGTATTTAAACATTTACCAATTTATAATCCTAGATAGTCAACATCCATCTATCTATCTATCTATCTATCTATCTATCTATCTATCTATCTATCTATCTATCCATTCAGTCGTATCCGACCCTTGATGATTGCATGGACCGTCACTCATAAGTGACTCTTTCCATGAATTCTCTTAGCAATTATTTTACAGGGTAGGTTGCCAGGTCTTTCCCCAACCCCTACCATGCAGGAAATCCTGCGTGGCCAGGGATGAAACTAGGACAATTTAGACAGGAGCCAATTTACCTACCAGCATGTCTTTGGAGTGTGGGAGGAAACTGGAGTAACTGGAGGAAACCCACACGAACACAGGGAGAACATGCAAACTCCATGCAGGAGGCGCCATAGTTGGGAATTGGACCAATGACCCAATTACTGCAAGGCAGAAGTGCTAACCATTAAGCCACTGTGCCACCCCTAGATAGTCAACATAAAAATTTAGGAACTTATTCAGTTCAAAGGTTGAATGCTTAAAAAGTGATATTTCAGCTTTTGGTAGATGCTGGAGGGATCAATAGTCAACTTTTTTATTCTGTCCCTTGGGTACAAAATCTTGATGGTGGAGTTCATAGCATCTTTCACTAGTAGGCATTATGAAGGGTCTTATTCCTCGGATTTCTGTTATGGACAGTAATGCATCACAGAGGAGGCCCTTCCTATTTCAGAGGAAGCAAGAGCCCAACATAAGGGATGCAAAGTCAGAAGGCAAATCTTGCCACAGGAGTCCATAAGAGATGAAAGACACTAGTGCTCATAGTTCGGATACATACTGTATGTAGGATTTACTATGTCCAGCCACCCCACTAGTAGGCAATTCAGTTTGTAATCTCATCTCAAAAAATAAAGCAGACCTGTAAGTAAAGCTGGCCATAGATGGATCAAAATTTGTCCGATTCAACAGGGACTGGCCGAATTTTTATCCATGTGGGGCCGCTCTCCAACAGAAGTCAATCTAATTATTGACTTCTATCGAACGGGCTAGTTGAAGATTTCTCGATCAGCGTCTGGAAGCAATGTGCTGCAGGTGCTGATCAGCATGTTCTGACAGTGGAGAGTCCTAGCTGTTATAATGCAATGTGGTTGATTTACTAAAGTTCACTTGCATTGCACTGCAAGGGCACTGAAAGTGCAGTTGCTCTAGATCTGAGGGGAACATGCAAGGAAAATAAAAAAACAGCTTTTTTGCTTCCACATGATTGGATGAAAGAAATCAGCATAGCTTCGCCTCATATCAGAGCTTCCCCTCGGATCTAAAGCAACTGCACTTGCAGTGCACAGCCTATTTACCTTTAATAAATCAACCTCAGCCTGGGTTCACTTACAGTATCACACAGAAGTGAGTCCACCCCTCACATTTTTGTAAATATTTTATTATATCTTTTCATGTGACAACACTGAAGAAATGACACTTTGATACAATGTAAAGTAGTGAGTGTACAGCTTGTATAACAGTGTAAATTTGTTGTCCCTTCAAAATAACTCAACACACAGCCATTAAAATAATGGTGACCACACAAAATATTGACACTTTGGGCCCAATTTGGACATTGTCACTTAGGGGTGCACTCACTTTTGTTGCCAGCGGTTTAGACATTAATGGCTGTGTGTTGTACATTGTAGCAAAGTGTAATTTCTTCAGGAAGAGGAAGGGGAAGAAAAGAAGGGATGGAGGGAGGAAGAAAGGAATAAAAAGGGAGAGAGGAAATGGATGAAGAAAGAGGAGGGAAGGAAGGAGGGGTGGGAGGAAAGAATGAAGGGAGGAGATGGAGGAAGGAAGGGAAAGAAGAAAAGGGAAGGAGGAAAGGAATGGATGGAGGAAGGAAGGAAAGAAAATGGATGGAGGAAGGAAGGAAGGAAGGAAGGAAGGAAGGAAGGAAGGAAGGAAGGAAGGAAGGAAAGAAAGAATGAAAGAAAGAAAGGAAGGAAGGAAGGAAGGAAGGAAGGAAGGAAGGAAGGAAGAAAGAAAGAAAGAAAGAAGAAAGAAAGAAAGAAAGAAAGAAAGAAAGAAAGAAAGAAAGAAAGAAAGAAAGAAAGAAAGAAAGAAAGAGAGAGAGAGAGAGAGAGAAGAAAGAAAGAAAGAAAGAAAGAAAGAAAGAAAGAAAGAAAGAAGAAGAAAGGGAGGGAATGAAGGAGGGGAGTGAGGAGGGAAGGAAATGAAAGGAGGGGAGGGAGGAAGGAAGAAAATGAAAGGAGGGGAGGGAGGAAAGAATGAAGGGAGGGGATGGAGGAAGAAAGGAAGGAAGGAAATGAAGGAAAGAATGAAGGTAGGGGATGGAGGAAGGAAGGAAAGGGAGGGAGGGAAAGGATGAAGGAAGGAAGGAAGAAAGGAAGGAAGAAAAGGGAGGGAGGGAATGGATGGAGGAAGGAAGGAAGGAAGAAAGGAAGGAAGAAAAGGGAGGGAGGGAATGGATGGAGGAAGGAAGGAAGGAAGGAAGGAGAGTGAGGGAAGGAGGAAGGAAGGAATGAAGGAAGGGGAGGGAAAGAAAGAAGGAAGGAAGAGAGGAAGAAAGGAAATGAAAGGAGGGGAGGGAGGAAAGAATGAAGGGAGGGAGGGGATAGAGGAAGAAAGGAATGAAGGGAGGGAGGAAGGGAAAAAGGAAGGAAGGAAGGATTGAAGAAAGGGGAGGGAAGGGGGAAAGAAGGAAAGAATGATTGAAGGATGAGGAGGGAGGGAAGGAAGGAAAAAATGAAGGGAGGGGATAGCGGAAGGAATGAAGGTAAGGAAGAAAAGAGAGGGAGGGAATGGAGGAAGGAAGGAAAGAGGAAAATGGATGGAGGAAGGAATAAAGGAAGGGGAGGAAAGGAAGGAGGGGAGAGAGGAAGGAAGGAAGAAAAAGGAGGGATGAAATGGATGAAGGAAGGAAGGAAAGAAAGGGAGGGAGAGTGAAAGGAAGGAAGGGAGAGAGGCAGGGAGGGAAGTAAGGAAAGAATGAAGGGAGGGGCTGAAGGAAGGAAGAAAAAGGGAGGGAGGGAATGGACGGAGAAAGGAATGAAGGAAGGGGAAGGAAGGAAGAAAAGGGAGGGAGGGAATGGATGAAGGAAAAAAGGGAGGGAAGGAAGAAAAGGGAGGGAAGGAATGGATGGAAGAAGGAAGGAATGAATGAAGGAGGGGTTGGGAAGGAAGGAATGAAGGAAGGGAAGAAGGAAGGAAAGAATGAAGGAAATGAAGGGAGAGATAGGAGGAAAGAATGAAATGAGGGGAGGGATGAAAGAATGAAGGGAGGGGATGGAGGAAGGAAGAAAAGGGAGGAAGGGAATGCATGGAGAAAGGAATGGATGGGAGAGAGAGAGGGAGGGAGGGAGAGAGAGGGGGAGAGAAAGAGGAGGGAGAGAGAGAGAGGGAGAAGAGAGGGAGGGAGGGAGAGGGAGGGAGAGAGAGAGAGAGGGAAAGGGTGAGAGAGAGAAGGAGAGGGGGGAGAGAGGAAGAGAGAGGGAGGGAGGGAGAGAGAAAGGGGGGGAGGAGGG